>NC_137461.1:159063313-159274248 GCF_964235325.1 Thermobia domestica | reverse complement strand
GCATGCGGTGAACAATATTGTGGCATTTGGTGGTTTCTCTCCTTTTGATTATTTCACCGAACTTACTAGCTGTGATGCGTTTTCTTCTTTCTTCGTGCCAAAGTAGATTTTGTGATTGATCAGTTGTTGAATTATGTAGACTTTCAATTTGGTCTTTCTTTAATTTCAGTCCTTCTAGGAATTGTTGACAGTAATTCTTCAAATCCTCTCTTGACATATCAGGTTTCACTGCTTCAGGTCCATAGTTCGGATCATTTGATTTTGATAAACTTGCGAACCCAAAATCTAACTTCCTTCGCTTCATTTGTGTTCTACAGAAGCTGTCTGGATTTTGTCTTTTTTTCATCTCTAAAGATCTTAATCTTCTTTCGGCAAATGTTTTAGATATTGCATCTGGACTCCTTTTCGTAACTGTCCTTTTTACAGCAACTTGCCATCCTGGCCCTAAAGAATAATTCAAAGCTGCTGCCGTGCACCTATTGTTATATGATGACCTAAACGATCTATTTATTTGCTTGCCACCTACCATTTTCGTCACAAGATGCATGTACATTTCTGCATTATTTGTAGTGGCGTCTTCAGTCAATCTCTCCGCTTTACGTAATAAAATGTTTCCACAATTTATTATTCTGTTGCGTATGTTTTGAGATTCCATATCATTCGCGACCATCACGGATTCTTTAGAAGTTTCTCTATCTTTACAGTTGTCACCGCATTTCCTGTGATCGCCCAAACAGTGGTGGAAAACAAGTTGTACCTGCTCTCGAAGATCTGAGGCTTTCCCTCCTTTCTTATTATTATCACTGATTACCCATCTCAAACTTTTTGAAATTCGTTCTATGATGTTTTTAGTGAGAAGCTTTCCGAAAATTGTCTCCTTTTTTAACTCAAATAATGCCTTTGTAACATTTTTCACAGCGTGATTTGCGCATTCAAATTTTACGACGTCCCTACCATAGCTATTTACACGTTCGTAAATTGACGCTTCAACATTGGAGTCACCATCTCCCACATATTCTTTATAAATGCGACCATGCATTTCTTGGCTTCTATTGAAGCCTTCCACTATTATGTCTGCCTCCATTGCAGAGGAGCTTCCTGTCCAATTTTTTGCACATATGTGGTTTGTTGGCGTTTTTCCTGCATAGGAAGCCCTGGCACATACGTAGCAGTATTTATTTCTCACCCCGAGATATAAAAGCTTCTTCGTGTAATACCCAACAATGATTCCACAACCGGACATAGCAGTGTATCGATGACCAAAAGAACGTTGGGACCAGCCACCATCAACGATTACTCTCGTATATGGTTGATCGCGAAATACACGACCCTCTTTCAATGCCAGCTCTCTTTCCTCTTGGCCATTTTTCAAAATTTGTTCTGTGAGTACGTCTTCCCAAATTTTGCCTAATTTCTTTTCACGCTTAATGAATGTCCTACCACTCATACATGGAACTTTCATAACAGCAAAAAGTTCCTGCAAGGGATAATGTCCAAGTCCTACAGAAATGGCACCCCATACAGCTTCATCATTAATGTCTATTGGAGACTTTGGTTTTACCTCATCTTCAACATTATTTTCAGTCTCTTCTGTGGTTGACATATCATATGTTGCATCACAGGAAGAACATTTGAAACTTAGAATAGATTTAAAACCTACTGTTCGCTCTTTGAAACACTTCATATTACCTGGTGATTTCGTGTTTCTACAAGAGGACTTGTGCTGAGTTATTTTCCTCACTTCAGTAATCACATGAGCTAAATCAACTATACGGCGGCCTTTAATAATTTTAAATACACCTAAGTCCAGATTATCTTCATGCAAAATTTCTAGATGTTCATCCTCCATTTCGTTGTTCGAAGTTTGAGTGATAGCATTCTTTTCATTAGTTTCACACTGTTGATTAATATCACGTACATTTGATTCGGGTTTTATTTGCTCCCTCTTCAGGTCTTCGATTTTAGTGCTTGATCTTACTTGTCCTCTACGAACAGAATATGTCTTGGCTGGGATTAAGACACGAAAATCTGTATCATTATCATGTATTTGCCTATCACATCTTTCACTACCTTTTTCGCCCTCAATTTGTTGCGGTGGATATTGTCGTGGTGGAATTGGAAATTCTTTACTGCCATTATCCATAGCATTTGTACATGAAAGCTGTAGCGGACTACTAGAATCTTCCTGATTACTAGTTTCATTATTAATGTTCGGGTGTTTCCTTGTTAGAGCTTTATTTCTGAAAATAATAATAATAATAATAATAATAATAATAATAATAATAATAATAATAATAATAATAATAATAATAATAATAATAATAATAATAATAATAATAATAATAATAATAATAGAAACAGCATTCTACTTGTCCAATATTATAAATAGAAATGTTTGTTAGTTTATGTGAATTTTACAACGTTTTAAAACATAAACTATATCAAATGAATGATTAGCACAGAAAGCGAGAAGAAAGGGTATGAGACTTTCAGTTTATACTTGTGAATTGCTTATTGGAATACCATTACTTTATGTCTTTTTTATGAGCAGAAATAAAAGGGTTGACTGTGAAGGCATATTTCAAGACAAATGAATCTACGATCTCGCATATGAATCCAAAAGAAGAAAAAACTTTACTTCCCACGATTATCAATATTCAATACAAATCTCTATAGCTCGAGTATATTTTCATAACACTCCGTTATCTTTGATCGTTTTCTACTTTCCACAAGAGTCCACTCTTTTGATGTTATTACATCATTTATATTCTTTTTATTCATTAGTTTTTATTGTGACAGATCCTCAGTCATCTATTGTTCACATTCACGACCACGATAATACAGCTGTTCGCAGTGACTAAATTTCGTAACACAAAACTGGGCATCAAACCTACCAATTTGATGGAATGATTGAAGTTTAATATTTGAGGTTCACTTGTCTTTGGCATCATATAAAAGAATGACTGAAATTCATGCTGTTACAACTGTAAGAAATGTATACGTTTTACATTGTTAACTACAGATTTGAAATACGCATAATGTTACATCATGAATTACTATTGTAGAATATCAAAGGATGACTGAAATTCTTGGTGAATTTGTCTTGTCAATAAGTTTATTGTAAGTTTTTTCTACAATATTTAAAATTGAAAATTTCAACTGCGACCCACCATGACCCAACACCAACCGTGACCCGCTGTGACCCACCATTCACCATGAACTACTTAGACCCATTGTGACCTACTCTGACCCACCAAAATCCATCGTCATCAACTCTGATTCATGATCCACGCCCTCCTCTCCACTAACTAAAGAGTTTACACTTGTAATAAAACAAGGTTGTGAAATTATCACTAATCGGAGTTTGAATTTCTACGGTCCATCGCTCATGCACCTCTTTGTTACAATACCGGTGGGTATGGCCTTTACGATATACAATAGTGAAATGCTTGTTATGGGCCAAATAGCAATGAATTTAAATTTGATAGTCACATATAATTATTTCTTTGTTGGCTTACAGATACTTTTCAGTACAAAATAGCCTCAAATCAAGGTAAAGTAGAACAAGGTAAAGGAAAAAAAAAAAACTAAAATTTTCCATATAAGTAAGCATTTCGTACAAATTTAAAATTCCTATGTAATTAAGCTTCCAGTATAAATTTTATGTCAATTTTCCTCACAACCTTATGGCTTGATTGCCTTATGCTCTAAACGGTCCACACAATAAACACAAGCTTCAGCAATTATTATAATAGAAAGCAGTAGATATAAAATGCGAGGCACTGTAGTTTTTGTTTCTCAATTTCTTTCTCAACTAATACAGATCGTTTTCGATTATTTTTATAAATCAATCCACTACCAATTTCCAATATATAGAAAATGCCCTCCCACTAATAAAAGAGAATTTTTTTAAAAAAAGTGCTAGGACATGTTTTGTTTATTTTTAATAAAGAGTTAATATACTGAATTTCAGTTCTCTAAGTTGAACGGTTTGTGAAATATTCAATTTTTCACAAAAAATGGGACCCCTAATACCTCCTTAGGATATGTATTATAATTAAAGCGATACACGTTTGACAACTTCCCAGTTGGGATTGAGGCCTAACTATACACTAAAAGACATTTCACTTGCAATTTGGCCGTAATGATGACGGACATATAGTAACATTCAATTTTTTATATAATAATTCGGTGGTTAAAAAATTTTTTCCCAGTAGTTAGCTCCTCTAAAAACTCAGGCTCTGTCTCAGAAGTCAATTAGTAAGACCTATTGCTATTATTACAATTGCAAATATCAATATCAAAAGTGCCTGAAGTTTTTTTTTTTTTCAATAGAATCAAATGACAAAAAAAAAAAGAGGCCTTAAAAGTAAAACGTAGACAAATTCACCAGGGTTGAGAGGCTGTCTACAATGCACTGAGCACAATGGGTCGGTGAGTCAGAGGGGATCGGTAGGTTAGCATGGGTCAGAATGAGTCGGTGGGTCAGAGTGGTTTACGGGGCATGGTGGGTCAGAGAGGGTCGCAGTGGGTCACATCCTGTTGACCCAAGACCCACTGATCCACTCACAAATCTTGTTCCACTGACCCACTCCATCTCTGATGGAAGTTCTGTTCATGATTAAATTATCGAATACAATGAACACAATTTCAAAATCAAGTAAGGAATATTCCCCCGGCTAGCAGGTGTACCTCTACTACACAAAATTTTGAGTTCTATTCTCAGTGGGAGAGTACTGTATTGAACACATTACAGTGACTCAGATCCATAGGCGTAAATAGCACCCTCGCACGCGTCTAGGGGGCGCAAAATATATAGAAAGTAGGGGCGAATAACTAAGGGTTGCGGGGGCCCTGAAGCTTCAAGTTACGCCACTGCTCGGATCTCACTTTTAACTGCAGGTCTAAATCTTACCTTTAGGATAGCAACCCCGAAACGGATCGTTATAACTACACAATTGCTAACTACCCAACCAATTTCTCAGAAGAGTATGTGACCGGTTAGGGAATTTAATTTTTATTTAGAAATTATCAACGAAATATCTTACTACTGTCAAACATTTATACTGTGTATATATTTACATTAATTATATAGACCGTCACGTGTTTTAATCACATGACTCTCCAGTTTGCCACATGATAATTGCAGATGCCAATAATTTGAGTATTCCGCAGGGAATCGAACCCAAAACCACGTGAAGAGTAGTCGAACGCTCTAACCACTAGACTATGGAACCCCTTGAATGACTACATGCTTAAAATTCAAGTGATCCTATATAAGCAATTAGCAACGAAATATTTTGCTAGATTTCTACACTAATTACAGTTCTTAAATTTATATTACACATTATGAAAAGAAGTAGAATGACTACATGTCTGAAATTAAAATGATCCTACAAAAAGCATTTTTTTTTTTTTCAACGAAATACCTTACTATTGTCAAACAACAATTCCGTGTACACATAGAAAGGAATATAATGATTAAATGCCGATCCAAAAGGCAATTACCAATAAAATATTGTACACTAATTACATGTACAGTACACCTTGTATTTCTGAAAATTGAATTAAGTTAATGTATGCATGAAATATTAAATTCATCCCATGAAACCTATTTTTGCCAAATCCAATACCATCTTTCAAAGACATTACTTTTAGTTTTATTACAAAGTAGAGCATATTTAGAATCTTATATGAGAATAATATAGAAAAAATTCTTGCAGTTTGCAGTTTGTTCGAAGATTATTCTAAAACTCAAGGGTCATGTATTTTCTCTCCTCTATTTCCTTTTCCGGTGGAGTCTTTCGGGAATAAAGGTGAAAAATAGAAAACAATTGGTCTAAGAACATTTCCTTTTGTCCTTCACAAGATTCTTGTTTATAGTCATTTCGTCTTGTGTGACAAGGCGGACTTCCAAACACAAAATTCCAACACTCCAGAGGAGAGGGATTCCCTGTCAGTCTTCGAGTTTCCTCAAAGAATGTCATCTGTTGTGCAGTCTGAGACAGCCGACAAAACTAAGAAAAAAGTTGTCCAATGAAACAGAGACAACATTGGTTTCTAGCCAGTACGGGTCATAAATCACTACCACGTACCGTGAAGATTAGTAGGGGAAAGTTCAGAGGACTCTCAATTCCTGGAAAAAGATCTCTCTACCATGTTCTGTAAATATGTTGCCAAGCCTAAACGGAAGTATATATTGATCTAAATTGATCAATCATTGATTCACCTTATGCAAAAAGAACATATTCCATTTACCAAAGACGTACGACATATTACAGAATAATATATCCTAAAGACCAGTTTCTTGTTTTAGACGTCTGTCAAAAGCAATGACGCAAGATAGAGCTATCTATCTATCTATCTATCTATCTATCTATCTATCTATCTATCTATCTATATATATATATATATATATATATATATATATATATATATATATATATATATATATATATATATATATATTTTATATACCGTATATATATATATATACGGTATATAAAATATCTGTTACTACCTAGTTCGGAGATTTTTCCGTTTTGTATCCCTTTATTACCAGTACTACGAGACGAGCTTACGACTCATCCACTGGAACAAATAAATAGGAATTATTACTCACACGCCTAACTAAATGCATATGTATTATTTATATATAAATTATAATACGAGAATGCACAATAGACCTATAATCTAGCGAAATTTTTAGCTCATGCGAAAAATCTAGGTTGTGATACTTTACCTATTAAAAGTTGTCATCCATGCCCTACGTTTCGCTGACAGTTTCCTGTTCCTGTGAACTGATTTCCGCACTAGATTCTTTTTGTTCCCCATTTCCACTATGATGAACAGTTGGATATTTTCAAGAGCATACAATTACCCTTCACTTATGTCGCGAACAAATATTCAGCTTGCAAATTTATTTCGAGAATTTCTCATTGAATAATAAATGTTTATTTTCTCAATTTGTGCAAGCGCAAGCTTGCCTAACAGCCGTCAAACTTACACAGAACCTCAACAGAGTTCAAATGAGCTGCGTCTGCTGTGAAGCACAGGTCAGTTATATGGGAGGGGCATTTAGAGTGTAATTCTAGGAACGCTGCAGGAGATCATCTCGCCCCGCCTGAGACAAAAGATCTGGCGGCACGCACTAATTCAGAAAGGTTACAAAGCAGGAGCAACAAAGTTCTGAATGAAAGGTTTTTTTTTTCACTTTTTCATTTTTCGAACAATAACATTTACCGATGACCTGTTAGCCCCTCCCCCACCTCCCCAATGAAAGCAAATTCAATCAGAATTTGGCCAGATCGTTTGATCACGAATAATTATAGTTTGATCCCAACGCATACTGACGTATTATACATGATTTGGCTAGTCCTTGTTAGCCCTTAATAATCTACACGTGCCATTCCATAGATATTTCAATCGTAAATAGGTAAGCAAAGTTTGGTTAGTTTCTGGTAGAAAGTATGGAAAATAAAGTCTACTGTTTACTCAAAATTGGTAGCCACCAACAACGAAACTAACAACAATATGTGAAATCGATGCACACCATTCCACACATATTTCAATCGTCAACAAGTAAGCAAAGTTTGGTTAGTTTCTGGTAGCAAGCTTGGAAAATAAAATTTACTGTTCATTTAAAATTGGTAACCTCCAACAATGAAACTAACAATAATATGTGAAATCGATATGTACCATTCTCTAGATAATTCAAATGTAAATAGTTGTGTCAAGCTTGATCAGTTTATGATAACAAGTATGAAAGATAAAGTTGATTGTTTATTTAAAAATGGAGGCCTCCAACAATGAAACTAGTGAAATCGACATGACCATTCCCTAGGTATCTAAGTGGTAATCCGATGGGTGTGGCAAGTGTAGTTAGTTTCTGGTAGAAAGTGTGGCAGATAAAGTTGATTGTTTATTTAACAATGGTGGTCTTCAGCAGTGAAACTAACAACAATATATGAGATTGACACGTACCATTCCCTAGATATTTCAATTGTAAATAGATGTGCCACGTTGGGTCAGTTTCCCTTTGTAAGTGTGGGAGATACAGTTTTCCTTTTGTAAGTGTGGGAGATACAGTTGATTATCTCTTTCAACAATGATACTCCCCAACAATGAAAGTAGCAATAATACGTGAAATCGACACATACCATTCCCTAGATATTTCAATCATAAATGAGTGTGCCAAGTTTGGTCAGTTTCTGGTAGAAAGTGTAGCAGATAAAGTTGATTGTCTATTTAACAATGGTGGCCTCCAACAATGAAACTAACAGCAATATGTGGAATCGACACGTACCATTCCCTAGATATTTCAATCGTAAATAATTGTGCCAAGTTTGGTCAATTTCTGGTAGAAAGTGTAGCAGATAAAATTGATTGCCCAATTAACAATGGTGGCTTGCAACAATGACACTAACAACAATATGAGAAGTGAACACTCCCATTTCTCGATATTTCAATCGTAAATGGGTGTGCCAAGTTTGATCAGTTTCTGGTAGAAATTGTAGCAGATAAAGTAGATTGTATATTTAACAATGGTGTTCTCCAATGATTGTTTATTTAATGTGACCCCAAACAATGAAACCAGCAACAATATATGGAATCGACACGTATCATTCCCTAGATATTTCTGTGATGAATGAGTGTGCAAAGGTTGGTTAGTTTCTTGTAGAAAGTATGGCAGATAAAGTTGATTGTTTATTTAACAATGGTGGCCTCCAACAATGAAACTAACAACAATATGTGAAATCGACACGTACCATTCCCTAGATATTCCAACGGTAAATGAGTATGCCAAGTTTGGTCACTTTCTAGTACAAGGTGTAGCGGATAAAGTTGATTGTTTATTTAACAATGGTAGCCTCTAACAATGAAACTAACTACAATATATTGAATCGACACATACTATTCTCTAGATATTTCAATCGTAAATGATTGTGCCAAGTTTGGTCAGTTTCGGGTAGAAGTTGCAGCAGATAAAGTTGATTGTATATTTAACAATGGCGGTCTCCAACGATTGTTTATTTAATATGGTGAACCCCAACAATGAAACTAACAACAATATATGGAATCGACGCGTACCATTCCCTAGATATTTCAATCATGAATGGATGTGCAAAGCTTGGTTAGTTTTTTTGTAGAAAGTGTGGCAGATAAAGTTGATTGTTTATTTAACAATGGTGGCCTCCAACAATGAAACTAACTACAAGATGTGAAATCGACACGCACCATTCCCTAGATATTTCAATCATAAATGAGTGTGCCAAGTTTGGTCAGTTTCTGGTAGAAAGTGTAGCAGATAAAGTTGATTGTCTATTTAACAATGGTGGCCTCCAACAATGAAACTAACTACAAGATGTGAAATCGACACGCACCATTCTCTAGATATTTCAATCTTAAATGATTGTGCCAGGTTTGGTCAGTTTCTGGTAGAATGTGTAGCAGATAAAATTGATTGTCTATTTAACAATGGTGGCCTCCAACAATGAAACTAACAGCAATATGTGAAATCGACATGCACGATCGCTTGATATTTCAATCGTAAATGGGTGTGCCAAGTTTGGTCAGTTTCTGGTAGAAATTGTAGAAGATAATTTTAATTGTATATTTAACAATGCTGGCCTCCAACGATTGTTTATTTAATATGGTGACTCCCAACAATGAAACTAACAACAATATGTGTAATCGACGCGTACCGTTCCCTAGATATTTCAATTATAAATGGGTGTGCCAAGTTTGGTCAGTTTATGAGAGAAAGTGTAGCATATAAAGTTGATTATATATTTAACAATGGTGGCCTCCAACAATGAAACTAACAACAATATGTGAAATCGACACGTACCATTCCCTAGATATTCCAACGGTAAATGAGTGTGCTAACTTTGGTCAGTTTCTGGTAGAAAGTGTAGCAGATAAAGTTGATTGTTTATTTAACAATGGTGGCCTCCAACAATGAAACTAACTACAAGATGTGAAATCGACACGCACCATTCCCTAGATATTTCAATCATAAATGAGTGTGCCAAGTTTGGTCAGTTTCTGGTAGAAAGTGTAGCAGATAAAGTTGATTGTCTATTTAACAATGGTGGCCTCCAACAATGAAACTAACAACAATATGTGAAATCGACACGTACCATTCCCTAGATATTTCAATCGTAAATGATTATGCTAAGTTTGGTCAGTTTCTGGTAGAAAGTATATCAGATAAAATTGATTGATTATTTAACAATAGTGGCCTCTAACAATGAAACTAATAACAATACGTGAAAGTGGCACGCACCATTCCCTAGATTTTGTAACGTCCATTAAGCAGACTGTATTCGTTTTGGGCTAGTTTTTGAATTATTCATTTTATTTTTGATTGTTTTAATTTTATTAGTTGTATATGTTAACATTGGTGACGGTGGCGCCATCTACCGTGTTAGAAACAAACTATTTGGTCGTTCAGAATAACCTTAAGCCCGATCGGATAAATATTCCAGGGAAATGTGCTGCGGGTCATGCATGAAATGAACCCTGGCTTCAAAGGACTAATGATTGATATTCTTCATCTAGTGTTACTGAATCACTAGAATCAAAAAATATATCCTGTGTTGTAATATGAAACTCAATTTCAATGTTAAAATTCTCAGTACAAAGTTCAAGTTCATTCTTTCCTCATAACCACATGACTTCGCAAAATCCGCCACATACTGCTTTGAATAAACTAAAACCGAAAATAAAAAGTTGTGGTTATGATGAATCAACAAAGCTCTGCCCTCTGGGCTAGGAGTTCTTTGTTACAGGTAAGACTGTTGCGCAACATGTCCTTCCAGCTATTTATATTACATGCTGACATGTGCATTGTATCAAGGATTCTCGAAGCAAAACTATTAAATATATTTGAAGTACACAATGATTTATATATAATACTCATTACCGTTTTGTGGTCTTTTCTCATTTATGTATTACGAAGGCACTACAAAGGATTGTGTACACATGCCTGTGTAATCTCATGGTCATTCAGAATGTATACTTAGGTATCCTTAAATAGACGTTACTAAATTATTTAATGTGTTCGGGAAAACATTTATATGAAAGAAAATCTATAAGTGGGTATGTTTTGAATATCACTGTAAATAATTACGAATGTACGTATGCAGGTATAAAATACCGTAGTAAAAATGAGCTATTTAAGAATGTTCAAATGTCGTAGCAGGAAGTTAGTTCAGAGAGTTTTCGGATTGTTGTACTTGTTATTTGTACACATTGATATAAAGTAAACATTAGCTTACACACACTCACACACTCTCTGTACTTTTAATGGTATATATCTAATTAGTTATTTATTTAAATACGAGGATTACCGCAAAAGTCTTGACAACTATTTTCGTTTTATATATATATATATATATATATATATATATATATAACGAAAATGGGAACGAAGCAAGAAATTCTGAAATATGCAAATGGAAAGTTACATGTGTAAACGTGTCATGTGTACGTCTATCCTTACCAGGATATAGCACGAGAAAAACGAGTACAACGACTCCATACATGTTTTACCTCCCATAATAATATTGCAGATCATTCCAAATAGAATTACAATTATGCGTAAAACCCAGAAACACATACCGGTACTAGTGGCATCAAGGGTCCTTCGAAGTAGTCTCCCAAAGAATCCAACGATGTGCAAAGTACTTAATATCCGTAATCTTCTGATTATACGACTCACTGCTGTGGCAATGACTTCAGATGCTCGACGCAGTGACTCCTTTACAGTCTTGGTATAAACTTGAAATCGCAAGGTGATGCCTGCCAAATATGGTCAATGCTCGGATACTGCCCATTCCCCATCGCGAAAAAAGATTTTGGACATAACATTCAGAGCGTTTCTCCCGAATAGCTACTATAATCTGTTTCACATAACCTGATAGGAAAAAGAAATTCTTTCCCCCACCACAATCAAGTACAGGTTAATATTGGTGTTCGGTCTTCCACCATCATCCCCCACACACGGAGGTATAGAGTGTATCTTAATATGTCCAAATAATAAACTACAGCTTTAAAACTCTTAATTACATTTACCTGTATTAGTGAGGTAAGTAATACATGTGTTATTATAATGGAAATTTAATTGGACAGTTGTATTGTTTATTTTCCTTCTTTCTGACAGTCGGGATTGTCACATAATGTTGGAATGGCAAGGGATGGAAGGGTTGGTAATCGAATGGCTATTTACATATTGATACAATAATTTCACAATATATATAGGGTTGATCAAAATAAGTGTTACAAGCCAATATCTCGCGAACTATACATAAAATAAGAAAAATGTTAAGAGTCAATATACAATACAGAGGGGCCTAAAAAAATGAGTCAAGTACTAGGTTTCCCCGTCCTCCATTTCGGGGAGAGGGGAGTGAAAGTAAAATTTTCAAATGGGAACATAGGTTGAGTGATACCTCGTTCGAAAGAGCTTGGAAAATTGAACAATTTTTGTGGGAAACAATTTTTGACATTGTGCACCGTTTTCAAAATGGTCCTGTATCAGATAAAATTTCCAGTACTTATAAATCAGAAACGGTTGAGTAGAAAAAGATTAAACAAAAAAAAAAAATAAATAAATAAAAAGCCATAGGCAATGTGGAATGGTGTTGTCGCTGTGTCTCCAGGGTCCCTATCATGGAGCCCCGGGACCAACTTGAAAATTTCAAGTGGGAATATAGGTCGAATTATACCTTGTTTGATAGATCGTGGAAAACCAATCAGCTTAGTACAAAATTTGTTTTGATTTTGGGTAAGCCGGTTTCAAAATGACCGCCGAAACTTTTGTACTAAGCTGTTTGGTATTTCACAATCTATGAAAGAAGGTATCGCTCGCCCTATGTTACCATTTGACAATTCTACGTTCACCCCTCCCTCCAAAATGGGAGGCGGGGGAACCTCGTGTTTCACCCAAATTTGAGGCCGTCTGTATTGTACATTGACTCTTAACAATTTTCTTATTTGATGCATAGTTCGCGAGATATTGGGTTGTAACACTCAATTTGAACACTGCGCTTTGTATCTGAACGTGGAACCATTTTCGGCTGCCATTTTGAAATAGGCTTGCCCGAAATCAAAACAAACTTTGTACTAAGCTGTTTGGTTTTCCACGATCTATCAAACAAGGTATCACTTGACCTATATTCCCATTTGAAATTTTCAAGTTGGTCCCGGGGCCCCATGATGGGCGCCCTGGGGACACCGCGACAACACTATTCCACTTTGCCTATGGCTTTTTCCTTTTT
Source organism: Thermobia domestica (assembly GCF_964235325.1). Classification (NCBI taxonomy): domain Eukaryota; kingdom Metazoa; phylum Arthropoda; class Insecta; order Zygentoma; family Lepismatidae; genus Thermobia; species Thermobia domestica. The sequence continues at coordinate 159,260,965 of NC_137461.1, read as the reverse complement.
CTTTTCTTTTCTTTCTTTCTTATTTATTTATTTATTTATTTTTGCTTCATCATTTTCTACTCAACCGTTTCTGATTTATAAGCACTGGAAATTTTATCTGATACAGGACCATTTTTGGGGTCATCTTGAAAACGATGCCTCATATCAAAAATTGTTTCCTAAAAAAAATGTTCAATTTTCCAAGCTCTTTCGAACGAGGTATCACTCGACCTATGTCCCTATTTGAAACTTTCACGTACACTCCCTACCCCCAAAATGGGGGCAGGGGGAACCTCGTGTTTGACCCATTTTTAGGCTCCTCTGTATTGTACATTGACTATTTAACATTTTTCTTATTTGATGTATAGTTCGCGAGATATTGGCTCGTAACACTTATTTTGACTCACCCTGCATATACGCTGATAATAGTGTTCCTATAATAATGTTTGTTTGCTTAGCGTCTCTTGCAAAAGAGGGGGAAAATGACTTCTTATTTTCTTAGAAAGATTATCAGGCTCAATTAATAGGAATAATTATTTGCAGTAATTGACTTGCAAAAGAGAGATGGTCATGGCGTGTACGATAATCTAATGTTGCAACAAGAGTTGATTATTGTATAAGAAAGAAAAAGGAACGATAAATACGAGTTTGTTCAATTATACAAAAATAACGAGTGCTTTGGCTCAGTTATACAAACTAGAGCTCAAAGGCTCATCGTAGCAGAAACAAACATTTCCATTAGATTTTAACTTGCGAAAAGTCAATGTACCATCTTTATCATGAACCATGCTTCAAAGATCCTAGTTTACATTGCCCGGAAGCCTTCTCTTTCGCCCACCTAATAGTCTCTTTTCCTAGGCTTTTTCAAATAGGACTTGGTGACTTAGTGCGTATTTCCCACATAAGCAACGTGTTATGGTTATCTTATACGTATTAACTTTTCTATTTCTATAATACTCGATGACCTGTAGTTTATGTGAAATAATAGCTTGTACAGAATTTTAATTCACCTGAATGTTTTCCTCTTTCGCTCCAAATATGTTTATCAACATTTTATTTTCGAAACACCCGCAGCTCTGGTTCTTGTATTCGTGTTAGGAATCAACTTCCACATTCATGCAAAGTTGGGCGGATTGAGCTCTTATTGATCTTAATGTTTTCATTATTTGTTAGGACAATGAAATGTTTTATAGTAGGGTAAACTTTAGCACATAAAAATAATATGCAATATTTTTCTACAAGATAAAAATTAAAAACAGTAATTGTTTGTTAGTCCGGGTTGATAGCTAAAAGGAACAGCAGTGCTTTCTCAACATCAGATGCGATTGAATGGACGTACAAATTTAGAGTTTACACAATTCTGTTTATTAGAAAAGCTTCCCTCCCTGTGGTCAACGACTTGCCCTTCTCTAGTGGTAAGTCGTGGGAGGTAGGGGAGTTTCCTATCAGGTTGCCTGAAACAGACTTTAGTATGTGTTTCTCGGCTTTACACTTATAATGGTTTGTAATGTTGCAGTCATTCGTCCAACTCCCTACATGTAATGTTGACATATGTATTAACTTTCCATTTCATATTTAGAATTTCTCGTTTCGTTTCCTTTTCGTAAATAATAATAATAATAATAATAATAATAATAATAATAATAATAATAATAATAATAATAATAATAATAATAATAATAATAATAATAATAATAATAAAATATAAAGTACCGGTAATTCAAATTAACGAAAATGACACAGTTTTGTCTGCTACTGCTTTTTCACTAATATTGTGCAATACTTTTCACTAATGTGATGTGCAAGGTGAGTGGGAATTAACTCCTTATTGAAAATTGTTTATAACTTTTTAAATACTTAACCAATTTCCATGAAACAGAAAGCATTTGGATCCTTACAACAATGGAATTTATTACATGATGCTTATATCATTACATGTATCAGTGGAGGATCAAAGTGCAACAACTAACCTTGCGTGAGCGGGCTCAGTTGGCATCCCGATCCCAAGTATGGTAGTCCGTGCTACAAGTACAGAGACGGTGGTGAAATGTGAAAGGATCTCGTGCTTAGTAGATGGAAATAACATAAGTAATTGCCATTCGAAGCTAATGGACACAGGTTCTGTAGCAGATATTAGGAAACGCGACCGCTCCTCAATATCCAGGACGGAGGAAAATGGGCAAATGGTTCAGAAAATAGTCATTCAAAGTCCTCAGAAATCACAAAGACAGGGGTCTTGCGAAAGTGGTTTAAACTGACACATAATCCAAACTGTTCTGAAGGAAAAGTTTTATTTTCACTTATGGAAATCACAATACCAGCAGAAATTATCGCCAGAAGCCTGTGATTATCGGGAAAAGTATGAGATGATGCTTGCTTGGTATAAAGACTGGTCCGATCTTTCGGTAATATCCTCTGGTCATGTGAAGCTGTGTTTCGTGTTTTTTAACCGGCACAATTATTTTGCAGATGATCTGAGAATGTTTATTGGAAAAAGCCATCGTCCACAAACCACAGTGTAGTGCGGCATGACATCCACGTTAGTTGTGAGTCCATAAGTCATTTGGGACACAATGAATTCAAAACGGTACCTTGCTTGCTTGAAGATTCTACACAGTATTGCATCCACGTGTGACAATAACAATGATCTAATCTTTATGCAAGATAGAGCCCCATCTCATTTCGTACGTCTCGTTTGTGGATCGACACCCATTTTCCAGGACTCTGGTTGGGACGTAATGATCTCCGTGAATGGCAAACAAAGGATTCCTGACTTAACGCCTTGTGGCTTCTTCTAGGGATCCTGAAAGGGGGCGTTTATCACAACAAACCAAAAACTCTTGATGAACTGAAGGAGAGAATTCGCCAAATTCTTGTAAAGTAACACTGCAGTAGCTGTTTTAAGTCTATCGCGAACATCCTCAACTCTTTACAAGAAGTGGTAGATGATAGTGATGCTTGTATTATGTTTTAGCAGTCCGTAATAACTCTACCATTATAAGGAACAAAATGCTTCTTGTTTCATGAAAATTAACTAAGTATTAGAAAAGTTAAATTCAGTAGAAAGTTAATTTCCGCCCACCCTGTATATACTTATTTTAAAGAATATGAGGATTACATGATATGACCATAAATGAAGATATCACTGCATTTGCTGAATATCTTCATTTACTGCAAAGTCATGCAGGCATATGTCACAGCTTTGGCACGTTCACTCCGTCGTCTTTGTTGGTTCAACTTACAATCAATGTACCATAAGTTGAAGTTGAAAATTGGAATATATTACGTGCTATTTCTTAAAAAATTAAGCAAACAATCAGAAGTGAGTGTAATTGCAAAAGCAACTGAGGCTAATGAGTGCGAATGAGCGCGAATCCCTCTGAAAGTAATGAACTTGAGCTTCATTGAAGGTAACGACCTGAAGCCGAACAAAATTATTGAGCGTGAACCAATATGAGTGGATGCCCAACTGAAGCTCAAGGTAGTAAATTCGAACCCAGTTAAAGGAAGTGAGCCAAAACGCGAACTCATTTGAGGTTAGCAAGCCCGAGCCTGAGAGCGCAAGAACAAATGGAATTAATGAACGCGATCCCGAGTGAGTCCGAGCATTATTGTTTGCAATTAACCCGAGCTTTATTGAAGGTAACTATTCCATGCCTGACAAAATTATTGAGCCTGAACCCAGATGAATGCAAGCCCCACTGAGGGTAGTGAGCCCGAGCCCCATTGAGGAAAGGGAGTCAAAGTGCAAGTCCGTGTATGATTGTCGAGCTCGTGAACAAATGAAATAAGTGGGTCGATCTCGAGTAAGTCCAAGCTCCAGTAAGGGTAGTAAGCCAGAGCCCAAGTAAGCGTGTGCTTGAAAGAAGTTAGTGAGGGCGAGGTTCAAGGAGAATAATGAGTGCGATCCTCGTTGAAGGATTTGTACCCTAGCCCGAGTAAGCGCGAGCCCCACTGAAGCTCCACCAAATGAGTGCATGTGACACTGATGTCAGTGAGCTCGAACCCAGTTGAGAAAAGTGAGTCAAAGGGCAAATGAGCAAGAGTCCATTTGAGATGAGTGAACCCGAGCCCCTCTGAGTGTAGTGAGCCCACATCGAAGTAAACGCGTGCCGAAACGAAATTGGTTAGCGCAAGCTTCAAGGAGGCTAATGAGTGCGACAGTTATTGAAGGATGTGACTCCGAGTAAACGCGAGCCTCACTAAGGTAATGAACCCGAGCTTGTAAACTATATATGTAACCATTTTGAACTAAAAATAAATATTTTATGATCACATACGGAGAACTCAATGTTCTGAGCGAACATAAAGAGCAGAAAACAGAGGAGCCAATTAAGTTTGACGATGCTCGGTTGATTCTAGCTCTGTAATTACGTATATATATATATATATGTAATACAAAGAAAACTTGACCAAGCTACAGTAACTGTTACATTGAAAACCTGTGTTACAAATACTTATATTGGTAGCATTTACAATACGTATATTAATATACTGTAAGTATTTGCTTTGCCTTTTCATTTGTTTGAAGTGGAATGAAAATTGGGATGTCTTTCTTTTCACAACGGAATTATGTATAAATCATCATGTAAAATTATAATCGTCGGACTTCATTTACTTTGGGAAAAAAGTTTGCGTGGCTTCAAATGCATTTCTTTGTTAATTGTGGTAGGCGCCTATCATATGACATAGTAAAAAAAATGTAGCTACAAACATCTTGAGAAGAACCTTAGTCATCTCATGTGACATCTGTCTCGAGTGAGACTCATATGATTAATGTCATGAGACACACGTGATTCATCGCTTGGCTGGCTGGAACGCTGCAAAAACTCACGGACAAAGAACAATATAATCACGTTTTTATAATCAATTTGTTAATAAAAATGTCTCAGTTTTAAGCTGTTAATATATTTATGACTATTATTCGTACTACCTACACGTTTATATTACTTGTGAATCATAGTTTAAACTGAAGTGTAATATAAGAAGTAACTTCTAAAATTATAACTGGGTAAACGTCCCCTGAACGGGACGTGTTATCATCTGCATGATCTTCAAATACACTCTCAATATTTAGTCAGGTTTCTAGCCTCAGCAAGCCATTATCGTACTTCACATCTCTCAACAACTGGTGTTTCATGGTTGAATGAATTTTCTCTTTTTCCTGAAATCAGCATTGCAACCTTCTGTCTTAAGATAAAAAAAGTTTAACAGAATAAGGAGATATCACTAATAAATTTGATTTCGAGAGTACACTAAGTAATACGAAGTACATCGCACATAATCTTATTATTAACTTCCTAGTAATGATAAGAGACAAGACTTGAAACTTAAGGCTTTTATAAGATTCAGGAGTAGTAGTTAACTCTTGCGAGTGACATCTTTCTAGACTATCTTCTCGAATGTGAATCAGTTTTATCAAAAACGACTCAGCTGATTCTGCTTATATTTCATAAATAAATATTTAAATCCAATAACCCAAGAATAATGTGTAAAACAAATTCTTATATAAAAATATGCAGGAAAGGTAATTTCCTGTTAGGGATGTTTTTTTTTTTTTGTGTGTGTGTGTGTGTGTGTGTGTGTGTGTGTGTGTGTGTGTGTGTGTGTGTGTGTGTGTGTGTGTGTGTGTGTGTGTGTGTGTCTAATACGGCATGCGATTTTATTGATACTTCCTTCAACTTGCAGAAATATAACTGTTTGGGATTGCAATACATCAAGTTTACGTGAGGTAAAAGGAGTAAATTCTACCCGATGTTGCACGTTTGAACATGCTCATACAAAATAATTTTCCAGTGAAACCTACCGAATAAATTATTCGATTTTATTAAAATATGTTTACAGTTATCTTCTTTATCGCATTCAAACAATCCTCACTTGCTGCGATTGAAAATAGTAGGGTAAACGGGAGCAAATACCCCAGACTTTGGGATTTCCATATTTTAAATAATATAATAAGAAAATAATTTTCTGTAAAGACATTCGCCAAAATTGCTAGATTTTGTCATAATAAAGAGTATAGTTTGTTTATAGCTTAACAAACATCCCAATGCATGTAGTTAAAATAGATCAAGGCCCCCTTATTCTCCCGATATTCTGAAAGTTATTTCCACGATAACTTTCGTGAAAAGTATTCGCTTTTGAACAATGTAGTATACAGTGGCGTATTTACGATTTTGTTTCGGGGAGGGCTTTGCTAACTTTCGGGGGGGGGGCTTTGCCTGAAAATGTGAAAATTCTGCAAGATATTTCATATACTTTACTATAGTAAGTAAGATTTCGGGGGGGGCTTAAGCCCGGAAGCCCCCCCCTAAATACGCCACTGGTAGTATATATATTGCTTGCGATTTAAATTAGTGAAGAATGAGGATAATCCTAGGTAGGTCATTCCGCTGGCACTTCAAAGTCTCTTCAATGGTAACTTTCGTAAAGAAAGAAAAAAATGAAATATATGAATTGTAGTATATTATTTCTGATGCCTCAAATTTGCCACAATTTCCTTGAGTTTAAAATCAATCAATAATGAAGAAGTTATTCTTTTGAACATGACTTTAAAATACATTTTGTGATGATAAATTATATTTTAAAAGAAGTCAAAACATCGGAATCACAAATAATAATACAAAATCATATTCGATATTACGGCATTAACGGGGAGGGGGAAGGATCGAGCTGGGTGAGCCTCCCTCTCTATACCACTGCCTCAAAGCATAATCATGGAACATTAAACTAAAAACAATAAGACCGATTCAGAAGGAAATCGGCGATGCTAATAATAATAATAATAATAATAATAATAATAATAATAATAATAATAATAATAATAATAATAATAATAATAATAATAATAATAATAATAATAATAATAATAGTAGTAGTAGTAGTAGTAGTAGTAGTAGTATGAAAAATATTTCCTACTGTTTGCTAGATTAATATTCGAGTGTAATTTAACATTTTAAAACAGCCTTTTTTTTTTAGGGGGGGGGGAGATTTCCAGGTGTTGGCGCCTTAAATTTGGATGTTTCTTCAAGAGATTATTCAGTGTGTTAGCACATCCTAGGCAAAATACTGCTGGTTAGAATATCCACATGAATTTATAACATGCGATATTGACATTTATAAAATGTCACGATAAATTATATGCTGTCTACTAGTAGGTTGTACTAAGTAGGCTAAAACCTCGAGGCGCAATGTCAACTGCCCTTCACACTTTATCCAGGCTTAGGACTGGCAGTGTAATGGTAGTGTATAAATTATTAGCACTACATTGACGCACTTAAAAGTTAAAAATTGCAGGGGAAATATACGTCCCTTTGTCATCATTCATTCAGTTTAACGTCCCACATTATGCCGCCTAGGCCAAAGGAGACGGAGTGATTCCTTAAAATAACATTTTATGTTTTCGAAATCCACTTAAAGGTACATCAAATGAGCACTTAAGAACGTTATAGTAAGATGCAGAATATGAATTAATTACCTTTGTGCATACCCATACGAAAAGTTTTGGCTACATCTATAGATGGAAAGCCCTCCCAGCTGGTCTATGACTAGCACGCGCCCTTTAGGTGGACGAGGCCCCGGTTCCGATTCCCGGTAGATTATTGAATGATAGTGGTTCGGATTCGACATTAAACTGTACGTCCAAGTCTCATATAGCCACGCTGCGGAAAAAGGAAAAAAAGACTTGAAAGATGGCTTGAAAATTTTAAACTCAAGGAAATTGTGGCAAATTTGAGGCATCCGAAATAACATACTACAATGCACATATTCCATTTTTTTTATTTTATTTTATTTTTATTTATTTTATTTTATTTTATTTTTTTCTTTACGAAAGTTACCATTGAAGAGACTTTCAAGTGCCAGCGGAATGACCTTCCTAGGATTATCCCCATTCTTCACTAATTTAAATCGCAAGCAATATATACTACATTGTTCAAAAGCGAATACTTTTCACGAAAGTTATCGCGGAAATAACTTTCAGAATATCGGGAGAATAAGGGGGCCTTGATCTATTTTAACTATATGCATTGGGATGCTTGTTAAGCTATAAACAAACTATACTCTTTATTATGACAAAATCTAGCAATTTTGGCGAACGTCTTTACAGAAAATTATTTTCTTATTGTATTATTTAAAATATGGAAATCCCAAAGTCTGGGGTATTTGTTCCCGTTTACCCTACTATTTTCAATCGCAGCAAGTGAGGATTGTTTGAATGCGATAAAGAAGATAACTGTAAACATATTTTAATAAAATCGAATAATTTATTCGGTAGGTTTCACTGGAAAATTATTTTGTATGAGCATGTTCAAACGTGCAACATCGGGTAGAATTTACTCCTTTTACCTCACGTAAACTTGATGTATTGCAATCCCAAACAGTTATATTTCTGCAAGTTGAAGGAAGTATCAATAAAATCGCATGCCGTATTAGACACACACACACACACACACACACACACACACACACACACACACACACACACACACACACACACACACACACACACACACACACACACACAAAAAAAAACATCCCTAACAGGAAATTACCTTTCCTGCATATTTTTATATAAGAATTTGTTTTACACATTATTCTTGGGTTATTGGATTTAAATATTTATTTATGAAATATAAGCAGAATCAGCTGAGTCGTTTTTGATAAAACTGATTCACATTCGAGAAGATAGTCTAGAAAGATGTCACTCGCAAGAGTTAACTACTACTCCTGAATCTTATAAAAGCCTTAAGTTTCAAGTCTTGTCTCTTATCATTACTAGGAAGTTAATAATAAGATTATGTGCGATGTACTTCGTATTACTTAGTGTACTCTCGAAATCAAATTTATTAGTGATATCTCCTTATTCTGTTAAACTTTTTTATCTTAAGACAGAAGGTTGCAATGCTGATTTCAGGAAAAAGAGAAAATTCATTCAACCATGAAACACCAGTTGTTGAGAGATGTGAAGTGCGATAATGGCTTGCTGAGGCTAGAAACCTGACTAATTATTGAGAGTGTATTTGAAGATCATGCAGATGATAACACGTCCCGTTCAGGGGACGTTTACCCTTATAACTTTATATGAATGTTACGAATTTCGCCCGGCCCTTCCCCTCATTGGAATGATGCAGGGGTGCCCAGACTGCCAACAGAGGTGGTTATGAATCAAAGCTTGTCATTAGAATTTTAGATGGGCGAGAACAAAGTAGTTGAAACAGTTAATCTATTTCGCTACTTTAAGGATACGAAAATCGCTTAATATACACAAAAATTAATGACGTATGCAAGAGAAGCTTCGCTCCCCTTCCTTTGAGCAAGATGATATGCTAAACCTGAAATTATATGAACTTATGAGCTTCTACTCCCTTTCTTCACTTGACGAACTTATTAGTTTTAGTATACGCTCTACACTTTTGTGTTCGTAATGAACCATATTATTTACTAGCAGCGTTCACCCCGCTTCGCTGCGGTCACCCCGGAACGCAATAAACTTTGTTACTTAGATAATTTTTACTTTTTCGCTTTCAAGTGATATGATAAAAACCATAGAAGATTGCACTAATGTTAACATTATATCGCCTGTCATTTATGTTAACCCGCCCCGCTTCGCTGCGGTCACCCCAACCCGCCCCGCTTCGCTGCGGTCATCCCGGAACGCAATAAACTTTGTTACTTAGATAATTTTTACTTTTTCGCTTTCAAGTGATTTATAGCGCCTGTCAGTTATGTTAACCCGCCGAGTCACAGGGTCATGCGGGTTGCATATAAATACGTTTATTTTTATACCTATGATGAACTAATAACAAAGGATTTCTACGTATGGACACCTGAATGGTCAATTATCTCAAGACACTGGTAATTGAAAATTAAAGTGATATGATAAAAACCATCTAGGGTCCACATCCTAACAACCCCCCAAAAATGAAAGAAATCGGTTCAGCCGTATTAGCGTGATGAGCGTACAAAGGATTTTTTGTACGTATGGACACCTGATTGGTCAATTATCTCAAGACACTGGTAATTGAAAATTAAAGTGATATGATAAAAACCATCTAGGGTCCAAATCCTAACAACCCCCCAAAAATGAAAGAAATCGGTTCAGCCGTATTAGCGTGATGAGCGGACAAAGGATTTTGTGCGTTCTCTTTTATATATATAGATATACAATGTACGTACAATCGCCAATTATGGCGATTATATTAACAATTTTAAATAAATAAATAAATAAAAGAAACGAATTTGGATTATTTTCATGTATACAGTTGCAGCACCAGATTCGGTCAAATACATGTATCCCATGCTTGTGTAATTTTTGCCCATTGTGAAATGGGATGAAAGCTATAATTAGACTATCTTACCAAGTGTAAATTTGGAGCTAGAAATTCGAAAAGGTTCTTAGGAAGGAGAGCACAACTGATGTAAATAATATGCGAGTTGGGCTCTAGAATATAGCTAACATTCCAAGATTGTTGAGGCAGAAGACAAGAAATCTTTATACTCGCCTTAATTTCAGTCTAATCCTGTATATTACGACGCTATGAAAGTTAGTATCTATATTTGTCTGGGCATCCTGTTCTTTGCACAGATACAAAGAATTACAGAATATTTTCTATTTTACTCTTCTGAAAAAAAAATCAAATTCGAGATTTCAACGGATTTACACGTTTCGTGATTCCTACATATCGAGAAATTGATTTTTGAGTTATGTTCGTCCGTTTCTTTTCGTCCCGGTGTCGATGTATGTATCGGTACACTCACGTATAGAGGTCATGTCGTACAAAGTGTCTGAACTAGAGATGGACAATTCCGGAATATTTACTTTCTGGAATCCAAAAAGTAATATCGGAAAATTCCGGAATTCGGGAAAATTCTGGATTTCGGAAAATCCGGAATTTAAAAGATTCCAAGAATTCCTGAATTCGGAAGAATTCCTGAATTTCGGAAGAATTCCTGAATTCGAAAAAAAAACATTAATTTTCCGAATTCCGTAATTTTCTAAATTGTGGATTTTTCCGAATTCTGGATGTTTTCTGAAATCGAAATTTTTCGAAATCCGGAAAGTAAAATTTTCAATTTTTGAAAATAAATTTTCCGTAATTGGAGTCCGGAAAATTTCGCCATCTCTAGTCTGTACCAAATATTATACTTAAGTTTTCTGTAAGATTCTCCAGAGAAGTTGTATTTAACTTTTCGACCTACCCCTAATGATAAGGGTAGTTTACTAAAGGTGAAAATAAAAAAAATCGATTTTCAAGAAAATGTCTAACGATTTTATTTTTTCATAAATCGGTAGTTTGTTGACAACTCTTAAAAATCGCGAAAGAGTATTTCACTCTTGGGTGGTTTTCAGATGATTTCCCCAAATACGATTCAGGTGATTTTGTTCTTTTTTTAAATAAGTATTTCATTAATAATTCCATAATATGGTATAATTCATTAATCATGGAGAATCAAGTACAGTTTTTTTTCGTAATAACTGCAAAATAGTGTCATTCAATATATGAAAGGGGAGCAGTACGATGGTCTGTAGTTTTTTATTAGTAAAGAAAAACAACAAAAATAAAAGTAAAGAATTACGGTTTAAAACAAGATATTTGCAATTTCTGTTGATTCATTGCATTTCATTCCTGCAAACACACGTAAAAAAAAAAAAAAAAAAAAAAAACTTATGTCAAATGTAAGAATTCAGAAATTCTTAGTGATTGGATATATACATATTCGTCATGTATCGCTAGTTTATTTTGCCAGAAGATAAAGACAAAAAAAGTTAATTATTTTGACCTGTTCGTGGCCGCAAGAACGGAGGAGAAAAATGAACTAATATTTCATGAAGTAAGAAAAAAAAGCAATGCATGAACTCTCTTATTTCGTTCCAACATAATAACCCGAAGCTCTGTAGCTTATACAGTTATTTTGGTACTAACGTGTTTTTTTTAATTCAAACTAAGTGATAAAATAAAACGATGAAACAAACTAGACTGACAGGTTGGTATTTGGTTATATGTGCAAATTCCGTTACCCAATAGCATAAGATCCGAAGGAAAAAAAAACATTTTTATTAAATATACTTGAATCCAGTGTTGCAAAATCTATTACTGTAAGGAGTTAATGGAAGTCTATAGTTCACTGCACTATAATTTATATTTTCTATGGTTCAATGTATCCTGTTGGATAAAAGTAATGTACCAGTCAAATGGTTATTATTACTTTTTATAAGTATGAAGAATTTTTTTAAATGCTTTTTTATGTCTAAAGTGGAAAATAATTGTCTTAATTCTTTGGCTATTATTACAGCAACATTGTATTGTATTTTTTATTTTATCATTATTGGGACTTTATTTTATTTATTTATTTATTTATTTATTTATTTTAAATTTTATTTATTTATTTATTTATTTTATTTTTTTTTGTCAGAAAGATGATCAATTAGCGACTAAACTTTTGTCAACTATTAGGCACTCTGAACTGAAAAAAAATATCTCGAGAGTTCAGTATAAAAGAAAAGAAAAAGAAAATTAAAAAATCGCATTATCCTGATTAGTCATTAAAGAACTGCAAACCGAACAATCCGACATTGCGACCGTCTACATACTGGAAGTATTTGTAGTTTAGATTTGATAGTTTGCATTCGCATTCATGTTCATCTTGGTATCATTTAATAATAGAATCATGTTCCAAATAATAATAATAATAATAATAATAATAATAATAATAATAATAATAATAATAATAATAATAATAATAATAAATATTTTTTTTAATGCAGATATTTTTAGAAATAGTATTTTTAAGAAAAATTATTTTTAGAAATAATTTAACGGCTACTAAAATATTTGAACATGACATTCTTTAAATATTCACAAACAATATACTGTATCTTTTCAAATATTCAATATTTGAATAATAAAATATAAGAATTTAATTATAAAAGCAATTTGAATAAATATTATGTTACAGGTGGATGGATCAACATTTAAAGTTTAAACCTAAAATACTGATAAATTTCTCTGAATGTTGATATATTATTATTATTATTATTATTATTATTATTATTATTATTATTATTATTATTATTATTATTATTATTATTATTATTATTCTATTGTTCGCTTGTTTATGTTGTACTAGAGAAGAAACACCTCCTCCAGTTCCCTTCCAGGCGGCAACGTACCAAGAACTGACGAAACGTTGCCACGTTGGACCGCCATGGATATCATTAACCTTTTCAGGACGAACGGCTCAACCCTTGAGCCAGCAATTCAAATCTCTCTAGCTCAGCTCCTAATTAACCTAGAGATATGATTTTGGTATGTATCTCTTCAGAAAGGATTGAACTTTCTAATCCTGTGTATATCATTCATGTAATGTGTCCCTCCGTGAAGGGGGAGGGGGGCAAAGTTGGGTGTTTATAGTGTTCCCTCTCTCCCTTCAGAATTTGGGGAAAGGTACCCCCCCTGATGGAGCTACAAGGATAAAAAATGGCATCCATAGAGACAAATGAACATACTAACTAGCCATACCCAGTCCATGACTTTTGGGCTTGAGAGGGGTGAATAGGAGGGGTATTGAATTTACCCTTTTTCTTATTGTATATTTTCTTATAAAGACAAAAAAATATATTTCAAATTTGAGGAACTCTGGCAACATTGTTATTCATCGTACGGAAGAAAAAAAAATCTCACATTTACGACAGATATTTGGGACAATGATACACAAAAGTTAAACCCATCGGTTCAATACAAATGGAAAAAGAAATTCAGAACCCCACACCTACGTGACACATCCTGTATATTATTCAATATCCACTGTAATGTACTCTAACGTTGACAGCCCTAGCGACATTCGTAATTATCACAGACACACAAACCATACCTCGTTGAAAACCTTATAGATTAGCCATTCCAACAATGTAACTTTTGTGTGTCTCGGGCCAAACCAGTAAAAGAAGAAGAAGACGAATATCAAAATTTTGGGTGAAAAATCAAATTTTTCGAAATTTGTCAGACTTTGGCAACGCTGTTATTTGTCGTACGCAAGGAAAAAAAATCTCACATTTACGCCAGACATTGGGAACAATGATATAAAAAAATGAATGGTGTAGGTGGAATAGGAGTGAAGAAAAAAATTCGGAACCTCGAACATACGTGAATCATCCTGTATTTTTTTCGGTAGATTGCGGTATACGCTAATATCGGCAGGCTTGGCCACGCTCCTAATTGTCACAAGCATATCAGCTATACCTCGTTGGAAAGCTTATGGAACAAACATTTGAACAAGGTAACTTTTGTGTGTCTCGGGCCAAACCAGTAAAAGAAGAAGAAGACGAAAGTCAAAATTTTGGGTGAAAAATCAAATTTTTCGAAATTTGTCAGACTTTGGCAGCACTGTTATTTGTCGTACGCAAGGAAAAAAATCTCACATTTACGCCAGACATTGGGAACAATGATATAAAAAAATGAATGGTGTAGGTGGAATAGGAGTGAAGAAAAAAATTCGGAACCTCGAACATACGTGAATCATCCTGTATTTTTTTCGATAGATTGTGGTATACGCTAATATCGGCAGGCTTGGCCACGCTCCTAATTGTCACAAGCATATCAGCTATACCTCGTTGGAAAGCTTATGGAACAAACATTCTAACAAGGTAACTTTTGTGTGTCTCGGGCCAAACCAGTAAAAGAAGAAGAAGACGAAAGTCAAAATTTTGGGGGGAAATAAAAATTTTTCGAAATTTGTCTTACTATGGCAACACTGTTATTTGTCGTACGCAAGGAAAATAATTCTCACATTTTCGCCAGACATTGGAAACAACGATGTAGAAAAATGAAGGGTTTAGGTGGAATAGGAGTGAAGAAAAAAATTCGGAACGCCGACCCTACGTGAATCATCCTGTATGTTTTCGAGAGATTGTGGTATAAGCTAACATTGGCAGACTTGGCCACGGTCCTAATTGTCAAAAACATATCAGCTATACCTCGTTGGAAAGCTTATAGAACAGCCATTCCAACAAGATAACTTATTGAACAGACATACACACAGAGAGAGAGAGAGAGAGCGAAAGGAAAACAGTTATCACCTCAGAACGCACCGTTCTATTTTTAGCCTGGTCAGAGTCAGCTGTAGCTATCAGTTGAATCTAAAGAGTCGTAAATATGCATTTCTTTCAACTCCCTCCTTTGACAAGTTATTTAGTTTTAGAAAAAAATCTTCCTGACGAAGCAAAAGGAAAGAAAAGCAATGATCTTGCGACGAACAATATTAGGTGAACCAATGCGTGTTTATTCTCTGCTGTTAGTAAGAGTGCATTCCTACTGCACTTACACGGTTTATTTTTTGCACAATTGTTCACAATAACGGGAGTAAATGTGAGAATTATTTTTCTTGCATACGACAAACAACAGTGTTGCCATAGTAAGACAAATTTCGAAAAACTTGATTTTCCACCCAAAATTTTCATTTTTGTCTTCTTTTTCCTTTACTAGTTTGGCCCGACAGACACGAAAGTTATCTTGTTGGAATGTTTGTTCCATAAGCTTTCCAACGAGGTACAGCTGATATGTTTGTGACAATTAGGAGCGTGGCCAAGCCTGCCGATATTAGCGTATACCACAATCTATCGAAAAAAAATATAGGATGATCCACGCAGATTCGGTGCTCCGAATTTTTTCCTCCATTTCTATTACACCTACACCATTCATTTTTTATATCATTGTCCCCAATGTCTGGCGTAAATGTGAGATTTTTTTTTCTTGCGTACGAGAAATAACAGCGTTGCCATAGTACGACAATTTTTTTAAAAATGGATTTTCCAACCAAAATTTTGATTTTCGTCTTCTTCTTCTTTTACTAATTTAGCCCAAGAGACACGAAACTTGCCTTGTTGGAATGTGTGTGTTATACGGATTCCAACGAGGTATAGCTGACATGTTTGTGACAATTAGGAGCGTGGCCAAGCCTGCCAATGTTAGCGTATACCACAATCTCTCGAACAAAATACAGGATGATTCACGTAGGTTCGGGGTTCCGAATTTTTTCCTCCATTCTTATTGTACCTAAACCCTTCATTTTTTAATATCATTGTTCCCAATGTCTGGCGTAAATGTAAGAATTTTTTTCCTTGCGTATGACAGATACCAGTGTTGCCATAGTCGGACAAATTTGGAAAAAATAGATTTTTTCGCAAAATTTTGACTTTCGTCTTCTTCTTTTACTAGTTTGGTCCGAGAGACACGAAAGTTACCCTGTTGAAATGGGTGTCTCATAAGGTTTCCAACGAGGTATGGATGATATGCTTGTGACAATTAGGGGCATCACCAGACTTGCCAATGTTAGCGTATATCACAATCTATCGAAAAAATACAGGATGATTCACGTAGGCTCGGTGTTCAGAATTTTTCCCTCCATTCCTATTGAATCTAAACCCTTCATTTTTTGATATCATTGTTTCCAGTGTCTGGCGTAAATCTGAGATTTTTTTTGCTTGCGTACGGTATATATCAGCGTTGCCACAGTCTGACAAAATCTGAAGAATTGTATTTTTGAAAAAAAAAATGATTTTCGTCTTCTTCTTCTTTTACTAATTTGGTCCGAGAGACACGAAAGTTACTTTGCTGAAATGTCTGTTCTATAAGGTTTCCAACGAGGTATGGTTTGTTTATGTGTGACATTTAGGGGCGTCGCCAAGCCTGCCAACGTAAGGGTAGACGAAAATTTATCGGGAAAATAGGAACAGGATGATTCACCTAGATTCTATCTTCCGATTTTTTTTTACCTAGCTATTGTACCTTTGCCCTTCATTTTTTGGTATAATTATTATCAATGTCTGGCCTACAGGTCAGAATATTTTTTCTAGCGTACGGCTAGAAACAGTGTTGCCAGACTCTCTCAAATTTCGAAAAAAATATTTTTTTCACTTTTTCTCTTTCTTTCTTCTTCTTCTTCTTCTACGGGTTGGGTACGGTAGCCTCAAAGGTTATCTTACTAGAATCTTTGTTTTATAAGCTTTCCAACAAGGTATAATTCATACCCATGGAAGAATTAGGAGGGGTGCTAGGGCCGCCAAAGTAAAGGTCTACGATTTTCTTGAAATCCCTGCCCGTCCTGAAAAGGTTAATAATAATAATGTTTCAGAATCCTGAGGTACTTTCGCAACAATTTTTGTAGAGGGAGTTGGTGAGTACTTCAGATTATATGCTCGTAGCCAAACTCCCTCTATAAAAATCGTTGCGGAAGTACCTCAGGATTCTGAAACGTGGGTATTTGGATAGGGCACATACTAGTTCCTAAGTGAAGTCTTGACCCGACTTCGATAGGTTCCATAGTATTCGAGCTATGGACGTTTTGAAGTTCATATTTTCACGTTTTCGGCAGCCCATAATTCCGAAATGACGGATTTCTGCACCCAAGTTGGTCTATATTTTTTGTCTTACCTTGGTGTCAGGAAAACGTTGTCGTTGTTATTTTGATTTTAAAATACCCTTATAAAAGAAAAGTCGTAGTACAGATGAAGGGAAAAATCAGATACTCATGCTTCATCAATCATTTCTACTAAAGATGAATATGGTTTTATTAAGAAATTGTACAAATATATGAGGTACGAAGATTTTTCGGGGAGAGGGAAGGGTTCGGAACTGGTGGACCCCCCGCATAGGTGCGTTCCTGTTAGTATATTTCATGAGAAGTTAGTTTAATAAGAATGCCGAAAAAGTAGTATTTTTGTAAGTGATTGGAAGAGGCAAAGTGACGCGAAAGAGTACATCAAATTTATTGCAATACCTAGTTTGATTTCCCAAATTGTCAACTGCTTTTCCGATGGTAACTTGGAACCGATACACACTGTTCTTCCTTCCTTTCCTGCATATTAAACAGGAGGATAAGGTTTCGAAATGCCATTTTTCCTTTCTTCCTTTTAGCATCAACAACTCATGTAGGAATGACGAATGGGAAAACGGTTCAAGGAGAACCACAACCTGAAATTCATTTTTTTTACTTTTTTTTTCTGGGTTCTCGTTAAAACACATGATGTATATGTATATTCAGTGAAAGGCTTTAATAAGAATGGGATTCTAGTGTAGAAGGATTGTTGGTAAGCGTAAATGATACTTCAGGTAAGGAGGCAATGTGGTATAATAGCTAAGTATGTGTGAACACCTACTCACTTCTATGTTTAGCTCGATTGTATTTGCGAAACAGAGAAATAAACCAAAATTCAGTTGACTCCATTAGAATATTAATTAATTAAAGAAGGTGCGGGTGGGGGATGAAGCAAAAATACTCTTATGTTCAAACCTTAATAAGTTAAATTGTGAGAACGTAATTTATTGACGAATTGTCAGAATTGTACAGAACATGGTAAAAAAATAACCAAAAGATTAATACTGCTATAGAGCAAAGTAGAATATATATAAAATTAACGGTTTTTATTAGACGGTTTTCTTCAACTCACAATGGCTAGAATGTCTTCAAATCTTGAAAACACTTCCCGTCATAGAATAATGAAATTTTGTACAGTCTGGTGATAATACAATATTCCATTGTTACTTTATATACCTATGCATATATACATATACATATACATATATACAGTGGCGTATTTAAGGGGAGGGCTTCCGGGCTTAAGCCCCGCCCGAAATTGTATTTACTATCTTAAAGTAAATGAAATATCTTGCAGAATTTTAACATTTCCAGGAATAAAGTTAGCAAAGCCCCTCCCGAAACAAAATCGTAAATACGCCACGTAAATACGTAAATACGCATATATATAAAGAATAGTTTTAATTTGACCGTATTTTTTAAATTTGCAACCTTAATTTACGTCATCTTCCGATATCATAGTCATGAAATTTTGCATACCGACAGGAGTCAGGTGACAATACAATATTCCAGATTCATCACTCATCAGCATTGGGGTGCAGGTGGATTGTAGGTGACATAAAAATTCGAAAACCACCAATATTAGTGTCTAAATTATAGTTCTTAAGGGTGTTGAGATGAACAGTGATACTATTGATACTATTAAGTCCAAATTCATTCTTTATCGGCATGGGGGAGAGGGTTGGAGATGTGAAGGGGGCGACAGATAAAAATAATAGAAAACGACCAATATTAGTGTCCAATTCATAGTTTTTTTTTTGGTCCTGAGATAAATGGCGCTTGGGTCCAAGTTCAACACATCGGTGTGGGGAGTGAGAATTGATTAAAGGTGGGGTGGGAAAGTGTAATATTGCTTTTCTTTAACTTTCTATCGTTGCAAATTGTCGTCAAATCTCGGGACTATATGTTTAGAATGTATAGGCAGAGAGAATCTCCTATTCATGTGTAGGAGTAATAATTTGTGTTTGAGTCTGCAGTAGGCCTAGCTATAATAGATCATGTGTGCTTTTAATGGTCATATAGAAATGTTGGTTGAAAATCGTTAGTTGTAGATGAAATACGAGTAACGTCAGGTAACACAGGATGTGGGAATCTTATTTTAGTCCATCCATAAAGCAAATGTATGAGAGCCTCCAGAGACATGCTATTTAAAATAGCAGACTCCTCCTCTTTTCCCATCTGAAGACATGCCGTAACGGCAATTGCAAAACATGCACATTGTTGGTTACTAAGATGCACGCACAGTCTCCATAAGACAACAATCAAATAATGTATGATAAGAAAGGGAAATGAGATATACTATCCGATAAACTTGTAAGTATCATTTTAATGAGACAATCTTCTTTGGGACAATGACCCGTTTTCTTAACGATTGCATAACGACCCATACCGGTAAGCGAAGACGATGTCCTCAAAGAAAGCGATTTGAATTGGAGTAGTTACATGGCCCCTTATCTTTCGTATACTTCTCAGTACGATCTTTATATTTTTAAGTAGTGCCGTGAAGACTAGCAAACATTATGATTAGATTTGTACTACTTATCTGGCGAGTTTGTGGGTTTGTTTTGTAGAGTCGCTGTTGTTGTGTTCATAACCTGTTATTAGTTGAAGGAGTTATCGGGAGGGGATTTTTTTTTTTTTGCATTACTTTACAGGGTGTTTAGAACATGAGAGCACTAAAAGTCAATACACAGTCCATTTCTTAGTTTCTTATGTTGTAATGTTGTTAAAGAGATTGTTGTGATTTGAAGTAGAAAATGGAAACGAAAACAAAAAAGAGTCCACACAAAGTAATTCATTAGAACTCGATATAAAGTGTTAAAACGTTTTTAGAAAAGAAATATAAAAGTGGACTCAAATTGCATTTAATTGAACAACAGAGAGCTACTTGTGCGGTAGACATAAGTGTAAGAACTGTTGTTAAAATTCTTATATTTTAGTCAATCATACTGTTCAAAATATATGCATAAATCCACTGTGTAGACAGTGGCGCAAGCAAGGGGCTGACGTCAAGCCCACTGGCGTCTCTGGCATGTAAAATTTGGGGGGGAGGGGCATCAAAGAAAGCGATTTAAATGGTACTACCTAGCCCAACCTCTTTATTATCTTCGATTCCATTTCTTGCTTTTCTGCTTACCTTCACGGACCCCCTAAAGTATATAAAAAAAATCTGTTATAATCGTTTCACTAGTAAATAAATTAAATTAGAATAAAATATTGAATATTTTGTACTTCAAAATATTGGGGGGACGCGTCCCCCTCGTCGCCCGCCAGAGAGGCCCGTGCTCAAGCCTATCCCTCTTAGTATAGTAATACAAAAATGATTCTGCTAATATGCAATATATACCATTTGTGATTGCTGGTAATATGACTTTTCTTATAATTTATCACAAGTACGTATTATACAGTCATGTTAAAAAGCTTACTTCCCTAAGTTCCCTTTAATCCTACATAAGATTTCAACAAATTGGTCATGTACGGTATTCTTCTTTTGGGGCCAAGGGCTCTTTCTCGCCAGCGTATGCATTAAAATTTACTATCTGTAGATGGGAGGAGAGAGCATTAAGAAAAGAGGATGCTAAAGTTTTTTTTGTTTTTTTAATTTATAGATCACCTGATCAGCCGAATTGCTAGCGCACGCTGCTTTGTATTCTTAGTGCGTTGTCCCTGATTCTACTTCCAATTGGATCACCATTTTCCGGTATTGAGCAGTCTTCATGAAGTGCCGCGGTGGCTCAGTAGTAGTGCTCACCTCTAGTGTGGGATCCCTGATTCGATACCAGATTGCACCAAATAAGCCTTGTGATGAACAACACCATTGCATCCATTTTCTCCCACTTTCTTCATTCCACCATTTCATTCATGAACACTATCGTTACCCTTAGTTTCCAAGCCATAACGTGCGACGTAAAACTGAAATATTTCATTTCATTGTTTCATTATCATGAGGTAATTAGAAAACCACATTAATTAAGACGTAGCGAATTCAAGTTCAGAAAGTATAAATAATGATACCTTATAGCTGATACGCTGACCACGCATCATCCAGTGTTACATCTGGCCAACAATAGCCCTTAATGAATTGCAGCAGCAATGAGTTTAGTACTACTTTCTATCTGTTAACTAATTTCATGAGTATTTCAAACCCGTATGACTAAAGAAAACTGAGAAAAATGTGATTTGTTTATCTAACTCTACTGCAGTTCGGCTCAAATCTGTGGACGTACTGAAATAAAATATTCACTGTGATGTCGCAAAAGCACATTAAGGTTTGTTCACCCACGCGGCGAAAATTTCAAGTCAGTGACGCATGATCAGTTCATCTGCTTATGTACGAGGAGTGTTTTTTTGTTTGTTTGTTTGTTAAAGGAAGTACCGTTTTGAAATTCAACTGTTAAAAGAATTGCAAGATTTCTTCAAAGTGAGTGCCAAATGGATTCAAGATTGTCAAATATGGACACGATATGAGACGACGTGTGAACCTGAAACGATATGAACAGGAAGTGACGCAGTTTGGATCATTTGTACTTATGAAATGTTTGTCCGGTCTTATGAACCTGGGCTGAAATTACTATCGGTTGAATGACGCTATATTGTCGCAAAGGCACAAAGTCCTCAAAAACCAATCTCTTGTGAAGTTAAGATACTTGTAGTGTATGGCATATTGGATGTAATATTGTGTCATTAGATCTCATTTGGTAGAATGCCAAATCTACCTGCTATCGACCTGCACCTCAGTTTCCACTGAAGAAGCCTGTGTTGAAGTACTTGACATACTCTTCAAAAATCACCGAATGTGCACAGCTTCGCTTGTTTCAACAGCGGGAACTCACAAAATAGGCCATTGAGGATGTAACCAGAGGATTTCAAAGAAATGTCTGTGAAAGGGATTGCAAGAACTCCCGTTTTACGTGCATTCCGCTCCACATATGTCATCATTGTCTTTGTTGTAGGATTTAATACATTGTTCTGGTGAATTACACAGTTTTCGAGTGTTCAAATTTTATATACAGAAAATAAGAGGAAAATCTAATTTATAATTTAGTTTCTTTGTTAGCTTTATAATGTAATGATGCTGTTAAAAATATGTCATCTTCAGACGTCGAAGATTTAGACCGTCACCAACTGGACATCCATTCACGCGACGCACCTAATTCACTGGCCACCTTAAATGTGCTTGCGCCAACTAACCGCACACGCAGAATTTGACCTTTCTGAAACTCAGAAAGTTTATCATTTTGCATTATTCTCATCTCTACGCTTCAACACACGCCTCCGTGCTACCCAGCCTGACATACTACACACGCACTTAATACACCATTATTGACATTCAGGAGCACCATGCCTCCTTATTATTACAGCTTTTTACATTTTTCGTATTGCAAAGTAGACGTTTATATTATTTTGATAACCATGCTTTAATGGTTTAATTTTACATATACGTACACATATACATTTCATGTACCTTTTGCATTTCCAGGCGACAAGTAGTCATTTATTTATTTGTTAGCGTGTTGCAATGTTTGCCCTAATCGTTGTTTCATCTTACCCATTACCTCATTGTCATGACAAATAAGTGATAAGAATTGTCTGTGCTATTTTAGGCGAAATAAGTGTCCTTAATTGCCTAGTCCTTGTTATCCGTAAAACCGGCGCAATAAACAAAATTTCGCGAAAATGGAGGAAAATTAGAGAAAATTCAATGTTATGTGAATAATTGAGAAATTTATATATTACTAGCATCGATTACCCGTTTCGCTGGATTAAAATAAAATAAAAATTAATGCGCAACTCCTTATCTCATGCATTTGGTACACGTGAAATATGCTTTTTTTTTTATTATCATGGATTTAAACTACATCGAAACTATCACTGTTCGTCTTACCGACGGATTTGAAACTAATGTCGATCATTTTTAATCTCCCCTCTCCAAGTTGCAAGGCTCAATTTGAATTTAGTTGGATCAGAAGTGTCACCGTTCATCTCAGCAACCCCGGAAACTATGGATTTGACCTAATATCGGTCATTTGGACCATTTTGAGATATCGACCTCTCCCTTAAGTTGCACAGTCAAACTGATATGATAAAAAAATCCCAGGGCTAAAACTCATCTATGTTGAAAATTTGATCGAGATCGGTCCGATGGTTCAAGAGTTATTAAGTTTTATCTGTTTTTATGTATCTCCCCCTCCCCTAAGATCTACCGTCAAAGTGAAATCATGAAAACGATCCCAGGCCTGAACCTAATCTACGTTGACAATTTGACCGAGATCGGTCAGGTGGTTCATGAGATTAAGAGTCACAAACATAGTCACTTTCAATTTTATAATACAGATTGATATTACATTGACCTACCCAATCAATATAAATTTCATTTTGATTATTTTTGATTTTGTGCAAAATTTAATCTTTACTAACTAAACTAAAGGGAAGTCATACATCAATTGTTTTTTCTTCTTTCTTTCTTTTCAAAGTGCTGGCTGGTTGTTTTATTGGAGTTTAACGCTCTGTTCCTGCACCGATGCTAAATGAGACGTTGACCTATAGTTTCAGGTAGAATCCGAACAATAGTAATGCGTTCAAATTTTAAGACCCTCTCAACCGAAAATAGAAGCGTGGACCTCGTGCAAGTAGTGGCGGTTTCAGCGGATAGGCCGGGTAGGCACGGGCCTACCCAAACATTTTGACAGTTATATAAACGCTAAAAGATACAATAAAGAGTAAGTATATTTTCCACTATTTATATTAATGGTAGATAATTATTTAACAAATAGCATCAACTACTATTGTAAAAGTCAGTGGCGTATTTAGGATTTTGTTTCGGGAGGGGCTATGCACAACACGTGAATAAGCACTTATATTTTTTTTTCTTTTGGGTGCCGACAAATTTTAATGAAGTCGTGCACATAAGAAATTTATTTCAAGGGGACTTGAGCATGGTAGCCACCCCCGTAAATACGCCACTTGTAAAAGTAATTTATTACTGTCATTAATCAATCAAATGTGTATATATATCCACAAGCGAGGGAGCGGGCCTACCGAAAATTAAAATCCTAAAGCCTACCGTGCACCAAAGAAGTGCGCCGTAGCCACTAGCAGCTGAAAAGACTACCGAAATGTAACTTACTCTTATTTTCGTACATTTACGTACACTCATGTCCAAAATTATTGTCGCATGTCTATAAATATATTGTTGTAGAAATATAATTTGATAACAAATTCGCCCGGTATTTCTTATAATGTTAGTGTGTGTATAATCGGCAAACACATGTATGTGGCAAATTTCATATTAAAAGAGCAGTAAATAACAATAAAACGAAAATAAAACTTTCTTGTTCATTTAACAACATTTTGTTTTACTCATTCTAATTTTCGCATTTATAAATCTTTTCCTATGAAATTTACCACAAATATACATTTCCCAATTATACACACAGTATCAGTATTTAAAATATCCTGCAAAATCATTATCAAATTATATTCTTACAAGAAGACAGTTATAGATATGCGACAATCATTTTGGACATGAGTGACATACAGTATATGCATACTTCGCTCACACTATTCAGAGAAACAAGCACCAGAGCTTCTAAGGGACGAATCCATTCCGAAAAATGTAATTGATTTCCGCGATTCTTGTACTGTCCACCATTTTAGGCGAAACGCATATTAGGCAAAATAAGTATTCTTATTTCACCGAAAATGGAGAGTATAAATCTGACCATTTATCAATCGCATCTCGATGAGGCAATTGGTTAGGCGAAACTAGGATTAGGTCAAATGATGCCAGATCATTTATTGGCTATAAATACTCTGTAATAACAACCAGACAGAAAGAAAAAAAAATCAATTACGAAATCGGTGTGACCTTAGTTGAAATGTTTCTTTTTCCTGTGGTTATTCGTCTTCTTGTTATTCCAGCAGTCAACCACTTTCATTCTATCAATGTAGATACGAGTTACAACTAGAAAGTAAGCTGTTTATACAACAAGGTTGAAGCGCCGCCTGACCTCGTTCTGGATGCAACTTTTGTAGGTCAAGGCCATTCGCTACTCGTATACCTCAGACAATGAGCATTTCCACTTCTTACTAGATGACCACAAGGTCTTACCACACCAATGAAAGTAAGAGTCTGTAATACACGTATTTAAAAACCAACAAGAAAAAGGAGTAATATCCACTGTACACTTACAAATACGATATTTATGAAAACCCCGAAAGTTACAGTTGTATGCGCATAATTTCTGTTAATTCTCAATGTGTGATTTTGTACACTTTAACTCTAATACATTGTGCGATATATCTATTATATATATCATATAAATAAATATAAATGAAAGTGACTAGTTTGTGACTTAATAAATCTTAAACCTAGAGAACGATCTCGATCAAATTTTCCACATAGATGAACTTCTTGCCTGGGATCGTTTTTATCATTTGACTTGGAGGTGCAACTTAGAGGGGAAGGGGGAGATATATAAAAATACATAAAAATGAAAGTGACTACGTTTGTGACTTAGTAACTCTTGAACCACTCGACCGATCTCGATCAAATCTTCAACATAGTGGGGTTCGGGTCTGGGATGGTTATCATTTCACTTTGAAGATGCAAATTAGGGGAGGATATATATATAATATATATATTTTCTTGACATACGAAGAACATGCATTTCAACTAATTGAAAAGAAATCTTTAAGTTTTACGTCCCACAGATATGCCGGCTACGCTAAAGGAGGCGGTGATGAGAAATGAATGTAATAGCGGAGTGAATAAAGAGAGAGGGAACGGAAGAACCCCGAGAAAACCCACGCACATAATGTTTGTCCACTAGAAAGTTCACTTGGCGTGAGCTGGGATCGAACCAGGAACCCCACGCACCGGAGGTGAAAGCTGTACCACTGAGCCACCGCGGCCCTTATTTCAACTAATTGATTTATACGCAGAATTATTTTTCTGTTTTCTTTGAAATACTCTAAAATTTTGATGACATGATGGGGGCACGGTGGCTCAGAAGTCGAGAGCTTACCTCTATTATGTGGGGTCCCTGGTTCGATCATCGGCCAAGTAAATTTGTCATCGATAACATCGTGTCCGTGGGTTTTCTCACGGTACTCCCGTTTCCTCCCACATTATCATTCCACCAATTCTTCAGTTATATTCAGTTGTCTTAATCATCGTCTCTCTCAGCTTAAACGGCATAATCCGTGGGAAATTAAAGATATCATTTCATTTTGACGACGTGATTTTACTTATTCAACTTTATTTAAATATTCCGCGCTTTTTAAAATGAATTTGCATTACAGAAAATGTAATATTATTTAAATTTGATTATTAAATATTAAAATAATGTAAAAAAAATATTTTCATCGAAGGAGTATTTTAAAGAGATTTTATAATAAATCAATAAAACATGAAAATTTCAGTTTATTTGAAAGAAAATAGAAGTTAAGAGATCTTTATTTTAATCAGTGAGCTTTAAAAATCGCCGTTAAATACCGGTAATATTCATTAATACATGGTTATTGCAACGTTAATAATAAAAAATCGTCGATTTCATTTTTCCTTCCTCACACCGTGTGCGTGGGTTTTCTCGGGGTTCTCCCGTTTCCTCCCACTTTCTTCATTCCACCATTTCATTCATTACTCATCATCACCGTCTCCTTTAGCCTAACCGGCATAACCGTGGGACGTAAAACTCAAATATTTCATTTCATTTTTACATTTTTTTTTATTAATGTTGTGGATCTATAGATGGCGATGTTGGTTAGACCATTATTGCATCCAGATCCATAAATCGCTTAGAATAAAGAGCTGAATGTTGGTATAAAAGCTCTTTATGAAAATAATTAGTCACTTTAGATCCTTCTCTTCATCCACTATTCGCGCATGGAATGAGTTTCCACCTAACATAAGGACAAACACATTCAATTCATTTAAAAAGTCGCTGGAGACAGTCTTCCCTATTGAAACGTGATGACAGGAATGCTGATTGCTACTTCCCTTTTTCTTATTTACTTTCACATTCTTCCAATTTTATTCTGATTACATTATATGTGTATTTGTAGTTGTCTGTATGTTGTTTGTGTGTGTATTACTATTATTATATGTATTTGATTATATAAAATTTTGTTTTTGTGGCTGTAATTGTGCGTTTTTCTTCAATTAGGCCTATTATATTTATATTTATTAGTATAAAGTTTATACATAAAAAAAAGCATGGTTTAGTGGGAAACAGGGCATGATTAGATTAAACAAAAATAAATAAAAGTAAGTAAAAATAAATAAGAGTAAATAAAAATGAATAAATAAGCACACAAAATACTACTGTGAAAGTTGTCGAACAATTACCTAAGTATTATGATTTGCGTTCATTTTATTCATGCAAGGGCTGTTCATTTAATTCCAATATTGTTTTCTTTTGAAGTATTTCTCTCTCTCTCGTTTTGTCTTATTACTTTAAATTTTCGTAAGAAATAGGCATATATAGGTTTATTCTCGCCTTGCTGTATTTGAAAAATTTCCAATTCTGCCTTGTAGGTTGGTATTTTAGGACGATTAATATTTATCAATTTCTCTTTAATTGTTCATTTGTAAGATTGTCCGATTGATTTTGACTTTTTAGCTGGAGAACTAAATCTAAGGCAATGTCCTGCAAATACATGGGAAGTAATTCTTTCTTTCTTTCTTTCTGCTGTCTATAATTGAAGTAACGTCAAGTGATAAGAAAACAATCAGGACCTTTGATAATGTGTTCGGAGTATTTAGTCAAGCGTGGAATCTTGAATGACGGTCTAGAACCTTGTTCGGCCATATTTATTGTACTGTCTGTATAAGTATTTTTGCCTGACCTAATCTGTGCCATAAAGCTCGAATAGTTAGTTATTTAAAAGAAAAATACAGTCTATTGCACATACCTAGTATTATTTTTCTAAGTTCACTTTCCAGTTAATAAAGGGAGTGTCCGGTAGGGGAGGGTTAAGTTCAATCGGTCCGAATTGAATCAGGCGCTTCTACCATGTAAAATTAGCTAGTTAGGTAGAAGGTAGAACAATTTACACACGAAAATCTATTTTCTCCCATGGGACATTATGGGTCGACAACTGACAACTGCTCCACGTTCAGCTAGAACTTGCTGATGTGCACGACCAGATCGAGCAGGCATGGCAGAATGTACCGCAAGACTGTATCCGTCATCTCTATCATCGAATGCATGCAAAAATTCGTTCCTGCATTGCAGTCCTTTGAGGGTATACACGGTACTAAAGTGCTGGTGGTAGTATGATTATAGACGTGCCATTCACAAAACAATGTACTGAAGGAGCTAACATTATAATCATCTCATATTCGTACCATGTATAGTATATGGAATAAATGTGGTTCAGATTGGAAAACAATTGCGTGGTATTGCAATATATATATATATATATATATATATATATATATATATATATATATATATATATATATATATATATATATATATATATATAGGTTCTACAGACCTTGGTGCAAGTTAGTTGTAAACCTGGTGCCCCGTAAAATGATACCAATCGGGCCCCGCACTACCTAAGGCCGGCCCTGATACAGCCCTATACAGGGCCCGTATCTGTGTAAGTATAAACAATTTTACTTCTTGGTCAAGTCTATGAAACTAATGATAAATAGAAAGTTATTCACACTTACAATCCCTTGTTCACGTTTGGGCCACCATGTATTTATTGCTGTCTGATTTCTCCTAACATAATAGGCCTACTCAAATACTCCTAACAGGGACACACATCGGATACTATCTGTAATATTATTAACATTTAACGAGGAAAACATCTAAATGACACACACACCAATAATTGATAGATCACGTTATACTGAACAAAGTAATATTGGTGAGTGTAAATTCTCATGCTTAGTTTTTGAGCAAAACGACTTTTTCTAAATCTAAAATTTTGTGCTGACCAACAGTCACGCCGCCTATTAAAATGAAAATTACTCTGATATATATATATATATATATATATATATATATATATATATATATATATATATATATATATATATATATATATATATATATATATATATATACGAATCTAGCTTTTTATTATGACACTAATATGATTAATAAGATGTAGCCCAAAATTTAATATTGTGCAAAGATTACACATATATGGGTCGATAGAAGACTTTAAACACATATCAACAAACCTTCAAATTAAAAAAAAAAAGTTCCCAATTTTACAGAAATAGCCGTTATTTAGCGCCTGTTTCTACTGCTTGGACTATATGTCTTGCAAGAGTAACTTGGCATTGTGACATTCAAATCGAAAACAAGGTACCGGTAGTTAATTGTGAAGAGCTTCCTTTATTTTAACAACCTTCAAGATTTCGAGTGCTTTAGAGAAGGAGAAAGAAATTTCTCACGTGTTTGTTTAAAAGAAAAAAAATGAACAGTAAAAGGAAGCACTTGGAAAATATCTGGATTTCCTTACCGACTGTAACTTCAGTTGTCTTTCCTTAACAAAAGAAAAGAAGTCCAAGGACACAGGGTTTTTCGTAGAAGTCTGAGAACTTCCAACATATTACACGTGTGTGTGGCTAATTTGTTTAATGAGTATATTTTAAAAAATGCTGTTCTCTTCCTTTAAATCCATTTGTACACAAATTAGTAATTACAACCGCTACGCATGCAAATATCGTACTTCATACAGTCAACTCTCTATAGTCCGACCGTGCGCCAGTGTTGGGACGGGCCACTTGGGTGGTTAGTGGACAAAATCAAAAATAAATAAATAATAGTGAATTAAACAATTAGAGCTTTCAATTAAGCACGATTTGTACAGCGGGCCGGAAACGGGCGCAATAATTGTGCATATACGTACACAGGAGAACAAACAAGGCGATGTGTAAAACCAATATGCGGAAACTGATACTTTGCTAAGCTATAGTATATTTTTAACTGGCTTTCTTTTCTTAAAAAAAAAATCTCAATTTGACCTACCTGAATGTATGTAAGAATGTTCACGACTATATCGAGAACTGTTAGTCATATTTCGGTGCGTTTTTCACTAATCGAATAAGCAATTCCCAAAGAAGATTCTTACATATAAAACGCGAAAATTTTTAATAAATAATTATTTAAAAAGAACATTCATATAGGCCTACATGTAAACTAGGTTAGCATCGGGAGGTGTAGGCTAGCAAGCAGGTTTATTTAGGAGGGGCCCGTCGTTTGTGAGGAGGGGACAGCTACAATGTACAAAGCCAAAAAAAGAAAAAAAAAGTAAAATGTCTTACAGTAGTGATTTTGAGACCTAAAAAAAAAAAAAACAGAAAATTTTGTTTTCCGTCTGAAAAACTAAAAACTTTTTTTTTTTTTTTTTTTGGCTAACTATTATGTACCAGGCAGTTTTTATTACACTTTATCAAGAACTACTGCCCCGGATCAACGTTATACCTTTATGCATACCTATTTTAACTTAAGCCCTTGTACACTCATGTCCAAAATTATTGTCGCGTGTCTATAAATATGTTGTGGTAGAATTATAATTTGATAACGAATCCGCTAGGTATTTCTTACAATGTTAGTATGTGTATAATCGGCAAAGACCTGTATGTGGCAAATTTCATGTCAAAATAGCAGTAAATAAGAACAATAAAACGGAAATAAAGCTTTCTTGTCCATTTAGCAACATTTTGTTTTACTCATTTTAATTTTCGTATTTATAATTCTTTTCCTATGAAATTTACCACAAATATACATTTCCCGATTATACACATGGTATCAGTATTAAAAGTACCCTGCAAAACCATTATCAAATTATACTTAGGTATTCTTACAAGAAGACAGTTATAGATATGCGACAATCATTTTGGACATGAGTTTACATAGAACCTATCTACATAAGACTATCTACCTACCTACCTGCCAAACAACAGACGTTTTTCGATGTCAAAGGAATTTGATACATCCCTCTTTTAAAAGTAACTTCAGTGGTCCATTACGATATAAATTCTCGTATTGGCATAGATTGACAATTATTTTAAAATAGGCCTATATAAAATATTTTCATGGTTCATATTAGACATGGTCCGCACAGGGGCTAGGGATGTACCGATACCGATACTGAAGAGGCCGATACTGCCGATACCGATACTTTTGGACACGTTTCTTATATATTATCAGGAATTTTCAGAATAATGAAATGATCAACATTATAATAGCGTATATTAGATATAAGGCCAAAATTTGACATACAAAGACATAAAGCAGAATTTCATATTAGGTTCTACACAGAAAAATATTTCCTCTCAATTTAATCCAGTTCACATAAAATGTACTAAAAAGCAGCAAATAATTATATAGTGTAAACTTAATTCTAAGAGTTAGTGATTGATATTTAGAGCGATAATGTACTTTGATAGTTACATTGCATTTACTAGTTTCTGTTACATACATGTAATGCAAACGGATACTACGCATGAAACTTCGTGTGACCGCTCGGGAAACTTGATAATTTTCTTCAATGGTCTCTTCTATGGTGCTCAGTATACAATTAAATTGAATACCAAATTGTCCTTGGTACTCTTAGGCACTTTGGAAGATAAAAGCGGTCGAGCGTAGGACTGACCACTTTATCTTATTCCATGGATCGAGGATATGTGAAGCAGCTCCATATTCTCCGTGCGCCATTAATCTTTTCTAATATGTAAGTACGAGAAAATAATGACAAAGTGAGTGTCGTGTGGGTTTCTTCCATAGCATTTTCTTCTGAATCGAAACTTCTGTCTCGTTTGCGATTCAAATGACGGGTCTGCTGTCCTGACCATGGGCGCCCAAAGGGGGAGGGCAGGGTGGGGCCCGCCTTCCCCCTGGCTCACGAAAATGTATACGTAATATAGTAAACCACGTATATTAAATACCACACTGATATAGCAACCATGGAATGGGTCCCCCTAGAAAATTTTCTTTGGGCACCCATGATCCTGACCTTTGGCTTTTTTTTACCACTATTTTGGCATAAAGTACGAGTACGAGTAGTGCAAATCAAAGGCGTACACATGCATAAAGAAATCGATTGTACAATTGATAATAATTTAGATCAACTTTAAGTCTAAAAGAAATTGATGGAATATAAGTGTCACTGTTAATATTAAACAAATTGAAAATAATTCGTAAAAAGTATCGGTAAATATCGGTGTCCATTTGCCGATACTTCCAAAAGTGGCCGATATCACCGATACCGATCCGATATATCGGTACATCCCTAACAGGAGCACTAGATCAATCGATTGTAGCAGATGTGGTAGCAAGCTGTGCATTTGGTCATTCCTTACACGGAAGAGATACCATACTATTTTTCGATCGGTATCTTTTAAATTTCACGTGGATCTAATGATAATCTTTGGAGCTAAATCATGAAGCTTCTCAACAGCTTATAGTGCTAACACTGTATGTTCATGTATCTTTCCATAACATATAGACCGATTTGAAATATGATGCATGTTCCGCAGAGATATCCTTGTTATAGGAAGTTAATGTCCTAACTTTAGTTTGAGTATCTAACTAAACTACTGGCGCAACGAAAAAGTGGAAAAATTAAACTTAAAAGGAAGTTAACCAATTTTAAAATCGCACTAAAGTGAAGGAAATTTAAAAAAAAATTGAAAAATGTATGAACTGAATTCAAAAAAAGAGCTAAAATGTAAAAATAATAAACATTTTCGAAGTCGTACCAAGCCAAACAAATTAATGTCTCATAAAATTACAACGGAAATAGTTTTATGTTAGGCGTTAATGTGTTCGGCTTGACATGACTTCAAGAATTTTTTATAGATAATATTAATGAATGCTTCTGCTTTGCTTATAAATTCTCAAAAGAAGACATTATTTCATATGCAATATAACTGTTTATCGCGAAATTGCTCCTTTCGTTATTCTGCAAATGTCGGGCGCATTCAACGTGTTCTCAGCAATGGTTTGCACTGTAAAGCTAATGTGATCTTGCAGTTCACCTACATTTTGAGGGAGTGGTGGTTTGTTGACATTGTGTATATATCTTTCACAGGGGCGCATCCACATATAGATCCACCAAATCCAAACCTTCCCAAAACTTCCTAACTCAACATACATTTGTACAGTTTCTCAATAGAACTATTCTTATTTAACAGGGAAACGACTGATGTAGCATAAAATGTGATTTTTCTCTTATAAAAATAATCTAGTTCTATCTATTTTTTCTTAAAATATAGGTGGAAGTATTTTACAATTATTTATCGTCTTTTCGGGTGCAGAATAATACCCGTTCAATACTGCATAGACGTAATGACTTGTAGTATTGGATCCCCCTTAAAAGTTGGACCCCTCCCAACAAAAATTTCTGTGTGCGCGCCTGATCCTTCACATTGCCCAACCTGATGATTTACCTTTACTAAAGCAGGATGTTTGTTGGAATTTATCATACCAACTTCGAATAGATTTCTACGTTCGTGATTCCTTATTATATCATGCACGAAACTCATGTTTCAAACTCAAATTGACCCATAAACGTCAAATTGTAAAAAAAACACAATGACTTCTCATTACTGACCGTCATTTTAGGACTCATCAACGTGCCATCTAGCAGTAGGAATATCGTGAAGTAACTTGGATACTTTCCTACTAAAGTTGAGGATGTGTTTGAAAGAATTGCACACCATATTTGATCCATGATTATGCAATACTGCTCATGCAATGTGTTTACCTCATTCGTATAATTTTGAAATGCCCTGTATTTAATCATGTTGAAACAATGCAATTTTAAATTAATTTTGTAAACCTTACACCATGGAATCTTAAACCTTGCCTTACGCTGTAGAATATTAAGCTGTGAATGATTTTAATCGAAATTACTAGTTGAGTAACCAGAAAGTAACATAATTATTATTCTTGACACTAAAAATTGTTGATTGAAAGTAATTTTGCCAATTGCCATAAAACACAAATAATACAATATTCATGATGATCCGAAAGCTTACATGATGCAACAATCTCATTTTGTTTGCTGATAAAAACTTTTGGAAACAACAACAAAGAGATTTTAAATCTAGTACTTAAAACATCATACGGATGAAAATAAATTTTACTTTCTTGTGAAATTTTCTTTGCGTGATTTAATGTGGTGAATTTTGGTGCGAAATTTCTCATGATGGTGGAGAAACAGTATGATATGTACATAGGCTGAAATATTTATAAATACAAAAATAACGGGTTTCTTTCAGGTTTCTAAACTTTACAACGTTGAGTCAACAATATCAATGAATATTCTGAAGTTGTAAACTCAGTTTTGTGTTCATTTTATAGTAGTAAATTATCTGAGCTGGGAACAAGATAATGAATAAAGATTTAAAAAGGGAATTCAGCAAAGAGAAATACCTCTTTACTAAGCGTTATTACAAGTTACTTTCCTTTACGAGTACTAAATTATACTTCATTACAATTAGAGGTTCGTTGATGCCATTTTCTGCGGTCGCTTTAAGACTTCTTTTTACACGTTTTCCCATATCATTATATGTACATATAGATGCCACAAAAAAATGGATATTGACTTACATAACTGCTTGCTTTAAAATTATTCGAAATCTGAGAGCTGATGTAAGTACAACTTTTCGTAACATGAAGGAAACCATATCATTTTAAAAACAGAGAAATTTCTATTGAATAACATACTCCGGTTTTTGACAATTAATATTGTAGATCCTTTCTTGGCGATTTCGCATCTAAAATTACATTCTGGAA
The DNA here is from genome assembly GCF_964235325.1 of Thermobia domestica. Classification (NCBI taxonomy): domain Eukaryota; kingdom Metazoa; phylum Arthropoda; class Insecta; order Zygentoma; family Lepismatidae; genus Thermobia; species Thermobia domestica. The sequence goes on along the minus strand of NC_137461.1, from coordinate 159,225,842 downwards.
TCTAATCTGTTTCTGGTACCGTTTTCGTGTATAGTGTTTTACAAAAATGAACTGTTCTTGAGAACTTGTTTCAATTTTCGAAGCTACATCACTGCTATGTTTTTCTGGTAAGTTAACAACTTGGGAACCATAATCGTAGTTTTCTAATTATGATCCTGAGCACAATATCGATGTTGTATTTAAATCTGTCTGAATTAATAAATATCGTCATTCTCATTAACAACTAGTAATACTACAATTCTAAAATATACTGCTCGATGAAGACACGTCTAACTCTTCTCTAATACATCAATGTTGTGCAATTCCTTCCATGTTATTGTACAGTGCTTCCAAAATTTGTCACATCACTTTGTACATGAATCGTTTCTTAAGCTACCTTTCGTCTTTAGATTTCTTTCCCCACTGATCATTTCGTCTTGCACTACATATAAAGCTGCTACTCGGTGCTTTTATTTCCACGGTATTATTTGTCTCTTCCTGATCCATGTAAGTCTTGCTCAAGAATATCATTCCCCTTCTTCTTCTTCTTCTTTTTTTAATCACAACTTTATTTGGCCAATTTTAACGTCAAATCAAAACTTTAAACAACCAGTGGAGGTCCATATTATTATTATTATTATTATTATTATTATTATTATTATTATTATTATTATTATTATTATTATTATTATTATTTGGTCTAGGAATTAATTCGTGCGGTTTTACAAAAGATGGCGTAACTAGCTTATTGTCCCATAGTTTCGTTGATCCAAACATGCGTTGAAAACTATTGTCATTGAGCATCTTGTTTAGTATATGTCAGTTGCTTGAAGCGGAAACAACAACATTTTTTCTTCAACTGAAAATGGCGCATTTTGTGCCTGATAAAGTGTTTTTGCGGGGAGTTATTCTTCATTGCTTTAACATGAAGAAAAGTGCTACCGCAAGTCATCATATTTTAGTGGAAGTGTTTGGTGACCATGCTCTAGCTGAGCGAACGTGTCAGAAGTGGTTTGCACGGTTTAAAGGTGGTGATTTCAGCTTGGAAGACCAAAAGCAATTTGGACAGCCAAAAGAATTTGAAGATGAAGAATTGAGAGCATTGCTTGATCAGGATTCGTGTCAAACGCAGGACGAACTTGCAGAAGCATTTAGAGTTGAGCAAACAACAGTTTCCAAACGTCTCAAAGCCATAGGAATGATTCAAAAGATGTCTTATTGGGTTTCACATGAATTGAAAAGAAAGACGTTGAAAGAAGAAAAACCGTTTGCGAATTGCTGCTTCAAAGACAGAAAAGGAAGGGATTTTTGTATCGAATTGTAACTGGTGATGAGAAGGGGATTCATTACGAGAATCCTAAACGAAAAAAGGCCTGGGTGAAGCAAGGTGAACCAGGTCCTTCACAACCGAAACGAGATATTCATTGTGCAAAGGTTATGCTGTATATATGGTGGGATTTGAAACGTGTGGTGTACTATGAACTTCTGAAACTTGGTGAAACTATTAATGGACACCGCTATCGACAACAATTAATGCGTTTGAAGCAAGCTCTGGCCTGAAAACGACCAGAATGGAATAACAGGCATAATAAACTTATTTATCAAGATGATAACGCTCGACCACATGTCGCAAAACCGGTCAAAACCTATTTGGAAAATGTCGGATGGAAAGTGTTACTCCACCCGCGATATTCACCAGACACTGCTCCGTCTGACTACTACTTGATCGATTGCATGAATAACGATTTGATTGGACAGCGGTTCACTTCTTCAGAAAATATCGAAAAATGGATCTTTGATTAGATTGCGTCAAAAGATGAGGAATTCTTTCGACACGGAATCCGTAAATTGCCTGAAAGATGGGAGAAAGTAGTGGCTAGCGATGGACAATATTTTTGTTAACGTATTCATTTACTTTGTTTTTGAAATAAAGCTTCAATTTTTATTAAAAACCGCACGAATTAATTCCTAGACCAAATATTATTATTATTATTATTATTATTATTATTATTATTATTATTATTATTATTATTTGATTCTTCCACTTAAATATAATAGTGCGATAATTTTTAAAGAGAAGTGAAAGGCCACAAGATTTTGAAGAAATCTGTACTTGTTTCCCTACTTTTGCGGATGCATCCTAGTATACGTGGGCAGCGAATGTTTGCTTGATATTGTTTATGAAAACACAAACCGGTAAAACATATTTATAGAAAATGTTACACTTTAAACACCTTGCTATTTTATTTTTTATTTTTATTTTTTTTTTAAATATTAAGCTGTTCCTCCGAAATACACTAGCCTAAATCTTGTAAATATGTTTAATGCTGCCTATATATATAATATACAAATTTCATATTTACAGCTTTTATCTTGAGTTTCTTGCTATTACTAACATTCTTGCCTTTTCCATATTCACTTTTAACTAGATTTCAGTGCTCTTCAAATTAAGCTCTCCGACCAGGGATATACGCAGAAGGTGGGTCCGGATCTCTCCGAAACCCGATTTTCTGTAAACTTAATGTAGCATTAGGGATGATTTTCCAAATCTTAAATATAATTTATCCACTTATTGAATTTGGACACCCCCGGAAATAGAATCTTGCGTACGTGCCTGTCTTTGGTTGTCTTACAGTTTTCTGAAATTGGCTGAAAATTGGAGAGTGTCATGTCAGACCGAAGAACGGTCAAATACTCTTACTTTTGTTTTGTGTCTTAACTTGCAGTTCTAACACTAAAACAACATCCAAGTGCCAATATTAAAGCTTAGAAAAATAGTATATCTCTGTTATACCATCCTTATTTATTCTTCTGTTTTTGAATAAGTGAAACAATTGGATATATATTTACATTGGCTTGTTCATAGATGATTTTATTACCTTCATGTTAATTTATATGGCTACTAACACATATATACAAAATATTTGATATCCTGGAAATAATCTGCACTAGCGTTAATGGTCCGAATACATTGTATATTGACTGTATCAATCTAAAGAATTTAGTAATTATGGTACACTAAATCTGATTGCTTTATTAACTTACGTTGTCTGTTAAATATCAAATGGAAAGATACGTGATTCATTACCATCAGTCATATTGATCACTTTTTACATTGAATTTATTATATTACGAAGCAAGTATTAACAACTCTTACTGATAAAGATGATTGGGATCCAGGTCTGCTTCTAAAGATACAAAACCTCAGTTGAAGTTATGAAGGAAAGATACTGCATAATCTTGTAAATATTAAAAATGATGATGGCTGCAGAAATAGATTACGTGTTGTGTTTAGTTTCGGTTTCAATTCCAGGTAGACACTAATGATTAGCTTTCTCCGTAAATGACTTCATCGTATTGAGCGCAGTAAAACAAGTCTTAACATCTATAAATCAAGAGTTGTTAATAACTGTATTAGTCATGGGTGTCTCGACAAATTTAAATAGTGTTGTCCTTGTCCTACAGAGATAAATTTTGCAGCAAGAAATTGCTTTTGACCGTAAATGATGAGATTTAGATTTTAAAAGCATATTGCAACTGCACTTATTGCAAAACTGATTAACAACTGCTTTCAATACAAAAGAATGGAGTCAGTCATTTGGCACGTAAACCTATCTACGCTTGTGTAACACGTGGATGTCTTCAAGGATAGTGGGCATACCTCATTGCCAATTTTCGTTAGAACATTTCCTGGTTTCTCTACCAGTTCATATTTTAATCAGCATCTAAAACTTCACATCACGTTCACTTTTTGAATGAAATAGTCTTTCACTTAAATCTATTCGTATTAATAAAAACGTGTGTTCTCCTGCATTAATAAAGATTATTATTATTATTATTATTATTATTATTATTATTATTATTATTATTATTATTATTATTATTATTATTATTATTATTGTATTGAAGATTTGTATTTGCAACATATTCACTTATACTGTATAGTGAGCAAGATAGTGGTAATTTTAAGCAGAAACAAACAAACAGTTTGAAGAAGAGGAAACCCTTTAATGCAGCTTACTGTTGCTCAATATGTATTCACGTAATATTTGGGAATTCCTGTCATGTGGAGAATACCTTGTACATTAGCCCATCACATATGATCTTTGCATTTTTTGATACTACATGCCGCCTGACTGTCCTAAGCACAGTCGTTTTAGACCTAATCTGGACCAAAGTTACGTTTTCCATTTTCACACACTCATAACTTGGACAGGAAGCCGCTCATTTATCATTCGTTACCATTAGCCTAGAAGGTATAACTGTGATACGTTAAAGAAGTCGTATCATTTAAATTCTTCTTCTGAGAGTTTATTCTGTACTGAGACAAAATAGATGAATCACACATGTGCATCTCTCTTACTTTTGAATTCTAAGTGTTCTTCTAACTTGAACGATGTACTATTATTTTTGATTGTTGAAATCTTGTACTTGATTTTTGTTCATTTCCCTCATTCAAAGTTTGATAAAATAGTGAAATACTTTAGTTTGTTTGGGAGTCACCCTTGCGCCGCTACTGCACTGTATCTGTTTGTACTGTACATTAATGGAATCTGCGACTAAAAATAATGGACATTCTCTTTTACTCGTCTTCGATCCGACGTTTTGTTCTTGAGTTATGGCTGTTTTTACATTTACCCGACAAATTTTCGGGTGATCAAGACGCCAAAAGAAGGCATACCCAGATTGGTCTGTACTTTTCGTTTTATCTCGGTGTCAGAAATCATCTCCCGACATTTGTTATATTAATTACCTTACACCCGGTATATACGGGCTCCATTTTATGTACGTATAAAGGCACCAAATTTGTTTAGTAACGTAAATTGCTAAGCTGTGAAAACGACTTTACTAAAGAAACACATCTTAGTTCTTGTAATACAGTTTTTGGTAAACAAAAGAAGCTAAATACCGGTATATATTAATAAGTCAATATAGCTATATTTTAGAAATACAATTGACACTGATTATTCAAACACTGCTCTATAATACACAGGATCAATCAAATTTGTAAATAAAGAGCATTAAAATCTTGAATTGTTTTAACTGCGTTATATCGATTGCGCTCAGTTTCTGAAAGTCTTTTGGCATTAAATGAGTAGAGCACGAAAAAATCTTATTATCTTATTAAATAGACCTACATGTTAATTGCTTTACTGGCTTTATACGTATTTTATGAAAAGTGATTATACTCTTTACCTGTTCTCTGCCAACAACAACTGTATGGACGTATAATACAAAACTGATATACAGAAAAAAATTAAAAATATTTATAACGTGATATTTTGCAGGCCGCCTTTTATAAGGGCGCACTGTATCCTTCACAGTTTCTTTACCAGTAGCCACTATAGCCTATGAATTTACTATACAAAACCGGTATACAGAAGAACAACTAAAACCACAGGGCGCACTGTACTCTTCACGAAATATTTATCAACAGTAACAGTACTATTTACTTATTGGACAGACTGTACTATATAGAAGAATAACTAAAATCGTTTACCTTTGATGTGGTTTCGCAAGATCACCTTCGTAAAGGGCGCACTATACCCTTCACGGGTACTTTACCAACTGTAACAGTATGTATTCATTGTACAGAAATGTGCCATACAGAAGAATAAATAAAACAGTTTATCTTTGATGTGGTTTCGCAAGGGCGCCTTAAGTAAAGGGCGCCTTAAGTAAAGGGCGCACTGTACCCTTCACGGGTTCTTTACCAATAACAACTTAAGAATTTATTATTAAAAAAAGAACTTGTACAGGGCGCACCGGGACACATCTCAGTGTCCCGGTGGGCCAGCACGGGCCTGATTTAAAGGAGTAAATGAAAATAAAAAGTAATTCAAGTATATCCGAAAAACGAGCTTCGTTTGTAGTTTACTTCTGATCTACTGTGTAGTGTATTATTGTCTGATCTGTTTTACAGACACACAAATGAAATAGTTTTTCCGTACTGAAAAAAACTGCGTAATTCCATCGAAATTTCGAGTTCGAACTTCAGCCTCGTTGCTGACGTCCCCAGTAAACTGCAATCAATGAATCAGTCGATTTCGAACTGGCTTTTCTTACGTCATTACAAGATTTCTTAGCGTGACAGCCTTGTCAGAATGTATCATACATGCGTAGTTGCGAAATATCGATATCCGTAAAACTGGAAACCGGAGAGTTGGAAATCAATGGTTGTTGATAAATATGTTATTATAATAGTTTCCATTAAAAAAAAAAAAAAGATTTTGAGTACATTACAGTAGAAAACAAATAGAGAAAATTCCAGTATTTGGAACCAAGGGTAGAAGAAGAAGAAGAAAACAAGTGCAAAACTCGATCGCTTCCAGCAATTCAGTTTAGTAACGCATTATTTCCAATCGTTGCTTTACTGATTTTACGTAGGGGGCACGTAGTGGTTGCTTAGTTCGATTCCAAGCCATGTGAGTGTGATAGTCAACATTGTTTCTTGGAGAATCTAATCATATTTCTCTCGTTTCCTTCCACTGCACTGTTCTAATTCACTAAGTCTTTCATATTCAGCTTCTTTAACCTGCAGGCCACATTAAAGATTTCATTCCATTTTTCTTTCTATTTATTTACTTATTTAGCATGATATTGCATTTTATTTTCTATGACATCTGGTAGCTCAGCATCCACTTAGCGAACCAAAGAAGCAAATTCACATCAATTTTCGTAAATGTATACATAGATACAGAAGAAAATTAAACAGTGAGCTATAAAACGCTCTGTAATTTAGTTCTTAATATCCTTGTTATTGAAATTTTTACTATCCTTACCAGTGACTGGAGTGGTGATGAAGCTTATATGCACTTTTTTTTAGAGACTGAATGGAATGTACGAATACTTTCTCGTTTACTTTGTAACCCACGTTTTAGTTAAGAGACAAACCTTGACAGTATCAGTGGGAGTATTTCCTTGTAGCCAAAAGATAGAACGACTTCCCGGTGCCCTTGGGATGGATGGAACTCACTACCAAAAAGGAATTTACCACAGTGACAACAAATATTGGGTTGTTTATTCGTGCATTATTGCTTCATCTCATTGAGACACACTCGAATTGCAAATATTCCTAAATCGTATATCAAAAGAAAACAAATCTTTAATGGCCATGAATATATGAATTGGACACAATTACCTATAGAGTTTCCATTGTACATTTTATTAAATATTATGTATTGAAAGTACAGTTTTGGCGCAATAGCACTTTGAGAACCAGAAGCTACCAATCGGCTTGTGGCATTCATGCTTTTAGGGTGGTTAAGTGTTGAGTTGATTTTGAGTTTAACGTCCCTTTGCAGCAGAGACGGCTATATGAGACGAGACCTACTGATTAACGTGGAATCCGAACTACATGAGCTCTCGCCAGGAATCGAACCCGGGTCTCCCATGCAAAAGGCACGTACGCTAACCACTTAGCCACGAAGGAGCTTTAGCTTGATAAGCGGTCAGCACATCGTTTCCCCTCGCTAATTATGCTGGGGTTTAGACGAATTCTTTCTTTCAAGTAACTCATTAATTCACTTTGTTAAGTCGCAATTTGAAACCTTTTTGTCAGACTGCATGTATGATACCTTTGGGGTATCGTTATTTTCTGAATGCAGTCACTTTTGGTGTTGTAGTATTAGAATTTCAAATCTTGTGTCGTTTTGAAATTATTATAAACTTGAAAATAACACCGAAGTCGTAGCTTTACGAAATACATTTAACGAAATTTATTTTATAAAATTAAAACACAGAAAGCCTTTAATGAATAAATTATACTTTCGCTGTTTTATCCTTGTTTTATTTATCATAATTAAATTTTAATTAAAACTTGTGTTTAAATAAATAAAACAGTTTAATTTATTTAATTGCATATAAATCTCCGTGAACGCTATATGAAATCATCCATAGAAAACCTTCGATATGTTTACTAATTTGTTTCATACCTCAAGTACTAGGCCAGAACTCTAGGAGTTTGGTGCCTAGACGTCAGGGACTTCAGTATCCTAGACAAAATCAGTTATAGTTATTTTTCCATAAATTATTCGAATATTGAAAAGAGCTCCCCCGTGGCTATAATGGTATACGTGCCTTGAGCGCGAGAGACCCAGGTTCGATTCCCGGAGGGAGCTGAGGTGATTCGGAATCTGTTTTAATGTGCAAGTCCACGTCTCATATAGCTTCGCTACTCAAATGGGCGCTAAACTCTAATCCATCCGTCCAATATACGCTGGTGAAGAAAACGTCATTTCCGCTTCCTGTTTAGCTAGCTGGTTCCAAACAAATCAGCTTTGAGCGTGTTATATAAATAAGTTTACGTGGTACACGCCTCTGAAAATGATTTGTTTTGCTTTCGAATATAACCATGGTATTTTAAGAGAGATATGCAAAGTTTTTAATTTTCCCAAGAATGAAATTAGAAATATTGTACTATATAAAATATTAGAGAAACAATAACAAAACCACACTGTAAAAGAAGCGATATAACGATTAATTATTTATTGGGCGAACAAGATATATATCTCAATCTTTTTGAAGGACACTTTCTCTCCTTGCATATTCTGCCAGAAATAAATTAAAATACACATATTTTTACCAAAAACTCCCTTTGCTCTGTCTATTTGTTCGTTTGTGACATTTACTCAGAACACTGTAATATTGTTTCTCAGTAAACTGATAACTGAATCACGAGTTGAAGGACATACTATAATCTTCGAACAGTACCTGCCCCAGCATGGACAGTGATACTCGCCTGCCTCCGCTCTTTCCGAGCCTCACCAGCGCAAGTTCGATAACAATTTTACTCTTGTGGTAATATATATGTGCAAAAATTTGAAACTCTGATACAATTGAGATTTGCAGGCAATGGGCGATTTTAAAATTGGTAAACCGGTCTTACACATACACTATGTGATCAAAAGTATCCGGACACCTGGCAGAGAATGACTTACAAGTTCGTGGCGTCCTCCAATGGTACTGCTGGAATTGAATATGGTGTTGGCTCACCCTTAGCCTTGATGACAGCTTCCACTCTCGCAGGCATACTTTCAATCAGGTGCTGGAACGTTTCTTGAGGAATGGCAGCCCATACTTCACGGAGTGCTGAACTGAGGAGAGGTATCGATGTAGGTCGGTGAGGCCTGGCACGAAGTCGGCGTTTCAAAACATCCCAAAGGTGTTCTATAGGATTCAAGTCAGGACTCTGTGTAGACCAGTCCATCACAGGGATGTTATGGTCGTGTAACCACTCTGTCACAGGCCGTGCAGTATGAACAGATGCTCGATCGTGTTGAAAGATGCAATCGCCAAGCCCGAATTGCTCTTCAACAATGGGAAGCAAGAAGGTGCTTAAAACATCAATGTAGGCCTGCGCTGTGAGAGTGCCACGCAAAACAACAAGGGGTGCAAGCCCCCTCCAAGAAAAACACGACCACACCAGAACACCACCACCTCCGAATTTTTCTGTTTGTACTACACGTGGTGATAGATGGCATTCACCGGGCATTCGCCATGCCTACACCCTGCCATCGGATCGCCACATTGTGTACCGCGATTCGTCACTCCACACAACGTTTTTACACTGTTCAATCGTGCAATGTCTACGCTTCTTACACCAAACGAGGCGTCGTTTGGCATTTATCTGTGTGATGTGTGGCTTATGAGCAAGGACGCCGATTTTTCTGTAAATTTGGGGGAGGGGGGCATTCAGATGCAGAAGGTATGTATATGAGGATTTCAAGACAAATTGCATTCAAATTATGCCATTATGCCAAATATTGTATATTCATAAATACAATAGGAGGGCCCCCGGGTTCTCACTAGGATCGGCGCCCTTGCTTATGAGCAGCAGCTCGACGGCCCATGATTTAATTTAAAATTGACATCCTGTATGGAATATATATTTGTAACATCCAGTAGATTATTATTATTATTATTAATGATTTTCATTTCTTTGGTAGGAAGAGACGATGTCCAGCAAACCCAGTCACGATAGTGAGGAAGTGGAGATGCGAATAGACTTAGAGGAGCCTACGAATGAGGTTTTGGAATACGCACGAATAGAACTCAATGAAACACCCGAAGTGAAGGAAAGAGCAGTTGAAGAATTTAGGAATATGATTGAAGGTATATACATAGTTTCTCTTTTATAGTACTGCATATTGCTTTTTGATTTTAGATCACTATTTTTATAATATTCTGCCTACTATTAAAATATTTCCTTGAATGATAAGATGAAAATCTTTTGAATGAACTTTAGTACGAATTAACGTGCAACTCAATGCATGCTCTAGGAAAGATGAAAATAATAATAATAATAATAATAATAATAATAATAATAATAATAATAATAATAATAATAATAATAATAATAATAATAATAATAGAAATGTCTTAGAACAGATAAGAATATTTTCAAAACTAACAAATCAAATTATACTAATTAGAATCACCCATTATATGACACAACAAGCAATGAACTTTCGTTTACATCATTATCATCATCATAGGTATTCTGCCCTTACTGGCAGGTCAGTTGCAGCAGCTGAGAAACTTCCATGCTCCACGGTCCTCTGTTAACCTCTTCGTCTTCACGCATGATCTTTCTGTTTTTATATCATCCATTAATTGTAGTTTCCTTCGCCCTCTCCCTCTCTTTGTTGCCACCATACCTCTACGACGTCCCTCATACAATTTCTTCTTAAGCAATGTCCCAACCAGTTTCTCTTCTTCTTAACAATATCTGAAAGTGTTCTTTTCTCACCCACTATTTCCAATTCCCCTCTCATTCCTTTTCCGCTCGACCCAACTAATTCTTTCCATTCTTCTCCACACCCACATTTCGAAGGCTTCCAGTCGTTTTCATCACTTTTACGTAATGTTTACGTTTCCGCCCCGTACAGCACAACATTCCACATGAAGCATTTTATGAGTCTTTTTCTTAACTCTTTATTCAAGGTCCCACAAAAAGAGTTTTCTTTCTCCTAAAGGCTTCTTTCGCCATTCCTATCCTTGCTTTTATTTTACGTTCGCACTTCATGGCATTACTAAGAATACTTCCCAGATATCGAAAACTACTCACTTGTTCTATTTTCCCCCCTTCCACTTTTATATTTCATACAGACCTCCTCGTTCCAATCACCTTGGCTTTTGTCATTCTAACATTAATTTTCATCTCATATTCTTCAAAGCCCGTCCTCAGGTTTTCTAACATTTTATTGATTTCCTTTTCAGTTGTGAAACAAGCGCCATATCGTCTGCAAATCTTATGCATCTTATCATTCTTCCTCCTACCGAAATGCTGTCATTATCATATAAACTCTTTTTCACTATCTCTTCTAGATAGACATTAGTGTTGGCGAGAGGCATCATCCTTGTCAAACTCCTCTTCCAGTTGCACTCTCTTCCGTCAGTTCTTCCCCTATCCTAACACTTACTTGTTGGTTCATGAATAAGTTTCTTATGAGTCTTCAATCTTTCCACTCCAACCTTATCTTCTTTAGAACTCTCAACAATTCCCAATTCACGCGGTCAAAAGCCTTTTCTAGATCAATAAATACAATATACACCTCTTTGTCTTTTTCTATAAATCTTTCATCGCCCTTAATAATCCAATAACAGCTCTTGTGCCCTTACCTCTTCTGAACCCGAACTGCTCCTCCTCAACTTCTTTATTTGTTTTTCCGTATAACCTTCTGTTCAATTTCGTTTATGGGCCGCGGTGGCTCAGTGGTAGAGCGTTCACTTCTGGTACTAGGTCCCGGGTTCGATCCCAGCCCCCGCCAAATGAACTTTGTGGTGGACGAACACCGTGTGTGTGGGTTTTCTCGGGGTTCTCCCGTTTCTCCCACTTTCTTCAGTCCACCATTTCATTCATTACTCATCATCACCATCTCCTTTAGCCTAACTGGCATAATCGTGGGACGTAAAACTCGAAGATTTCATTTCATTCTTTTTTTCAATTTCGTTTACAAGTTGAACATAAATCATAACAATGGATTTGAAATTATCTCAGTATATTGTACCAAATCATATTTAGAGATAAGTTAATTGTAACTGAAAGGAAGCTATCTTCATGTTTGGAAAGATTTTTACCATTGTCTTTGCTTTGTTAAAATTGTTTTATCATCAAATTAGACGTAATATAATACCATACCTTCATTTACGTTCCTGTCAAACACTGCCTTTAGTTGAACAATGGACAAACATTCAACAAATATACTACAGAACTATTTTTCAAATATAGTCCCTCAACTTAACAGAATTTTATATACAGGCGTGTGTCAACGATAGAGGTCCAATATATCCGTAAAGATAATATCGGTCACATTTCTACTTCCCTGTTTCAATTTCGAAGAAAAATCATGACGCAGCATTTTACATCATTACTCCCCTGCAATCATTGTTAAAACGATATGGATTGGAGACAATGACCATGAAAATACCAAGTAACGACCTTACGTTATTAATCTCAAATCCTACAGCACGAATAATAACTTTAAATAAAGGCACGCCTGTGCGTATACAGAGGAGGATGCGGAAGAATTTTCTTTCAAAATAGTAGATGACAAGAAAAGACATCAATTTAGAACACAAGAAGAGATACAGGAAAGATTAAGACAAACCGCTAAAACTTTTAACATTGACCTTTTTAATATAAATCCTTATTTACCGGAATACCAGCGAATAGCTGTAGGCAACTTATAAAAATAGAGCGATGTTTTTTTATACAGTCCAGAGGATATAGGTTATTTTAGGGGATACGAACATAAAATACGCATAGATAAAAGTGCGTCATTCCATCACCGTTCCCCACCTATTCCATTAAGAGTCAGAGGCCAAATTGATAAGCAGATACAACAACTGTTAGATGCCAAAATCATAACTGAGACAGACGAGTAATTACTCTTCGCCTCTAATTGCGATTAAAAAGCCAAACAGTTCAGAATTCAGACTTGTGTTAAATCTCCAGGCATGTAATAGTTACACCAAATATTTAAGCATACCATTCCAGTCTATAGAAGACGTTTTGCAGGTTTTAAAAGGGAAAACCATAATTTGAACCTTGGATATTTCTCAATCGTACTTCCCAATCTTACTGCATCCCAAAAGCACTAAATACATGACTTTGAGGTGAATCATACACGCAAAAACTATAAATTTCTTAGATGCATAATGGGCCATTCCTCAACCTCCCAATCTTTGACTATCGTAATTAAAATGCTGTTAGACGGCTTACCAAAATACATTACCAAATGACATTGTGTTTGGTACATATGCGTGGGAACAACAACTCTCAGATTTGGAACTTTTATTCCAAATATTACGGAAACATGACTTTAGAGCCAATCCCAAGGAGACTCACTCGCTACATAGAGAACTCACAGTATTAGGCTTCCTTGTTTCCGGAGAAAAGGTAAGCATCTCACCGAAAATAGCAAATAAGATCAAGAATTTTAAGAAGCCGACCACTAAACGAATACTCAAGAGCTTTATAGGCCTTTGCTCTTATCTTCGGAGTCATATTAAGGACTTCACGATCAAGGTACAACCGTTTCAACAGCTCCTTACTAAAAATGCTAAATTTAAATGGACCGAAAAACACGATGAATTATTTGAGGAGCTGAAAGAAGACATTTTGAATACCCGATCTCTCTACCATTTCGACGAAAACTTAGAGATAAAACTTTACACAGATGCGAGCTCTCATCGGTTGGGAGCCTTATTAGCCTGTTATAACCCCAAAACTAACGAAGAAAGGATTGTTTCGTACTGCAGCCGTCGCATTACAAAGATCGAAATCAAAAGTTCAGTCTGGCAAAAAGAACTATACGCTATTATTTATGCTCTGCGTAATTTCAGATATTTCCTACTTAATCGTAAATTTAAATTGTTTACAGACGCAAAATGTCTAACTTCTCTGCGTACGCTCCCGGACAGGGTAGAAAAATACACATGCTATAGACTTTTCTTAGCTGACTATAATTTTGATATCTGCCACATTGAAGGAAAGAACACACCCGGCCGATATCATCAGCCACTTAGAACAAAATAGCAATGATACTCCAGAACCCACGGACCCACGTCAGGCAACCGAGGATTTGCATGCATACAGATCCAATTCTCTAGAAGAACCCATTTTTCCAATACAATCAGGATCTATGAAGAACTTAGGGAAGAACAGCGCAAAGATGACGCATACGCTGACATAATATCAGTTTTGTAAGGGAGAGAACCGACAAAGAGTTCTACCATGAGAGCAGCTAAGTATTTTCGCTTAAAAGACAACCTACTGTGTCGTACACAGAAACATCCAGAACTTGGACTAATTTATCTTTTGTGTATCCCGAAAAGTTTGGCAGGACATTGGTTCGAATCTATGCACAAAGATCCGTCAGCGCCTCATTTCGGGTTTTCGAAAACATATAAGACCGTCCTCAATAAGTACTACATGCCAAACATGAAATCGTAGAATAAAGAACTGCAGGGAGTGTCAACTCCTAAAGAAACTCCCGAAAAAGCCACAAGGAGAATTCCTTCATCACCCGCCAGGCCTTATAGGAGAACGATGGATGTTTGACGGTTTAGGATCTTATCAACACAAAGAGGGGAAACCAAAATACGTTTTAGTTGCCATTGAAACAAGCACTCGTTATAGAGTGACAAAAGCTGTTAATAACATCACAGCAGATACCATTGAACAATTCTTACTGGAAGGAATTATTTTAAAATTTGAAGCCTTTCGTTTCCTTCATCTGAACAAACACCCAGTCTACAGAGTGAAGAAACTTCAAGAACTAGCAGAAATATATAATTTTGAATTTAAGTTCTGCCGTGCTTTTAATCACCAGGGTGTAAGATTAGTTGAGGTCATGAACAAAACTACATAATTCTTTAAAAATTTTCGTCCAACAAAATCATGAAACGTGGCCAAAGCTATTACCTCGCATCACTTTTGGTTTACAGTTCCGTCCAACTAGGAACGAAGAAATCAAGCTTCTTTTTAATGTACGGGTACGAACGTATCAGCGATTGCCAATTACAGACTACTCCTCAGCTACAGCTGGAACGAGACCAACTTGTAAAACTAAGAGAAAAAAATACGGCAAAATTTACTAAAGGCTCACGAACAGCAAAAGAAGTATTTTGACAAGAAACATAAGCAAGAAACCTTCCACAATTGAGATAAAGTATTAATTTACTTCCCCTTTCGAAGGGTCGGAGAGTCATCACAATGGACCGACAGGTACTGCGGGCCGGCCACAATACTTTGAAAGCTAAATAATAATTTCTACCGAGTTCGCATGCCTGGCAATTTGAGGGAGACAGAACAGAATATTTCCATCGACAGAATTAAACCATATTATGACGCCGAAGAACATATTCAGGGGTAATGATGACGAACGCAACAGCTAGGAAGAAGAATAGAAGAGATAAGAAGAGAGGAACACAATAACATGATTCCAGCAGATACGAATCAGCGACACGCGACGAGCACTCTTCATGTTTCACCGGCAGAAATATATATATAGGAGACAGCAACAAAAATACGGAGTATCAGTAAACAAGATATGAAATACGATAAGGCTAACTATTTGAAGTGACCAAATCTAGTACATACCTCACTATTCATATTGCAACAGATCCCTTTTCCTTTTCACTCTTTTTCCACACCTCCATTCTGCCATTTCGACTGCATACTTACAACTTCCTTCAACGCACAAAATTGGAAGCCAGCATTTTTCTTTCCGCCTCAAGCGACTAAACTTCACAAAGCCAGCAACAACATTTTTTTCGCTCTTCCGCCGCGAATCATATAATTGTCACGAACACAATAATGTATATATATAGAGTGTTCAGAAATTCAGGATTTCCAGTTGACAAACTTTCTTCCGGCATGCATACGTTTATCATAGTAGTGACTTTAACCATTATTTTTTTTCTACGCCTCGGGGATGTAAGGTTCTGCATGTCCCCATAACATGTGATAACCATGTGTACTACACGTGTTAATAATAAAAACAACGCAGACGACGGACCCGAAGAGGAGTCACCGACATTCGCCAGCAGTCGGCAAGACGGAGATCACCGATGATAGCCGACACTCCAGGATAAAAGAGTGTGGCACGCATCATCGAGCATCAATCTACCCAAGTTGATCAAAAGAACCTAAACCCCTCTCACGACGCCTGGTTACCGAGAGGTCCCTATCCTTAAGCCCTAAGAAGCACGGTCGTTGGGTTCCTTTTCTCTCTCACGACGCCCGGTCACCGAGAGAGACACCTAAGCTTAACCTCTCTCACGACGCCTGGACACCGAGAGGTACTTCACCTGCAAAAGCCCTAAGACACTTCGTCATTGGGTTCCTTTCTTTATCTTACCCAAATTATTGGTGGAACTGTTTATTGTATACCTTTTGTATTTAAGAAGACAATTTTATAATAAAAGGTGATGGGAAAGTCCAAATTCCTGTGTACAGTAATTGCTCTACCTCTTTAGACTGAAAGAATATTACAATATAGAAATAAAAGGATGTTTATTAAATTAAATATTTCAAAATAATCTTTAAAAATACTTACAATTAAAGTATTTTTTAACTTCCACTCGCGACCCCTTAGTAGGGGTTGAGAAACTTCGCTTTAAAGTGAAACGCCATTGTTTCATACGTAATGATATTTTCAAGTACAGAATACACTTTGTTTATAATTTACATAATGATAAACGTAAGATTCGTTTGTAAATAAATTGAAACCATACACATATTTGTGATTAAAATCTTTTCTTTCGAATTTGAGAACTAAAGGTTAGTGTAAGTATCTTCATTTTTTCCCGGTACGTAGAAGCTTTCAAGTCTGTTGTATCATATCTGCTATGTAAGTAAAAACAAGTTTCATCGTCCTGAAATTTTGCTAATCAAACTAATGCCAAATGAAAGTTATGACAATGGAATAGTTAACCCATTAAGAGTCAAATATAAATGCACTGCTGTAAGATTAGAAATTAGATTTAAATGTTTCTGTGGAGTCTCCACTTCATGAAGATGGTCAAAAGCTCATTTAAAAAATAAAGTGTAAGTTTAAGAGAAAATGAACTACTTTCCGTATATTGACCAGCTACACTTCGCGAGTTCTGGCCGTTACTGTATTATTTTAAGCGTTTAAACACTTCTCGTGGCCACTGCTCATCATATGATACGAGTTAATGGGACAATAAAGTTAAACTGGAGCTGTGGAAACTCATGCACTGCTTGGATTTAAGTTGAACGTCCTTTCAGCACAGAAGCTATATGTGACGTCGATCTACAGTTTAAGTTGGAATCTAAACCACCGCAATGCGTTTAAATTTCAAAACCTTTGTGAGTTTTATCTTTTACCTATAAATAATAATAAAAAAACATTGTTCTAAATCAGTGATGATCAGTGTATAACGCACTACAGGTAAGGACAAATTAAGAACTATACTTCGGAGGTACTTTCCTTCGTCCCTTTGGAGGTGAATTAACGATTTGCTGAACGTATACATGTATATTTTCTGACTCTATGTTTAATTTTGCGTGGCTTGCTTCTTGTCTCAAATGTCTCGGCCAATTAGGGGCTGAACTACCAATATTTGAAAATAATCTATGCAGGCCCGCAACTAGAGAAGGGCTAGAGGGGCCTGCCCCCCTAAAGTTTCTGTGAACCCCCAGACTTCAATACAAAATGCCATCATTAATACAAAAAAAAAAAAACACAATTTATATATTTGTAAGAGAATCTTTAATGACAGCCCCCTAACTTATTCATGCCCCCCCCAAACCTCTGTGGCAGGTGGCGGACCTGAATCTATGAAATCTGCATTTTCCTAAAAACTGACCGGTACAAACGACTTTACTTTACAGAATGGACTTTGTAATCAAAAGTTAAAAAAAAAAATTAAGATTAAATATCAAGAATCGATTGAGATATACGGTATAATGATGGCCATCTACTCTTCCTGTTAAACGTGGAGTTGAAAAGGAAGGTACAATTCTGGTTTTTACTTTTATAAGCGGACAGAGTGAAGTATACTCGCTGGCCGCCATTAGGCCATTACTATTCTAAAGAAAGTTACAAATTGGATGTTGATTGATGATGATTATAATAAAAACATATAAGAAAATACACTATACTGCAAATGGTACTCATTAAGTCGTATGTATAAAATGACAGCAGTCAAGTGGCCATATCATCAGCTTGTGTAAGATAAATCTAGTTGTGAAACTCAATTAGAACTGTTCCCAAGTTGATGTCCTGTGCAACTCTTATTTACGAATAAAGTTAGCAAAATAGTTATACGAAATATTTATCTCGCAAATTTTGTTCTATTTTGTTTCAGAGTCTGGAATGGTTAGTCGAAAGGACGATGAATTTCTAATAAGATTCCTTAGGCCTCGTAGATACGATGTGGAGAAAGCTTTCGAATTGGTGAGTTATCTATAGTTTATATTTTGTTCATTAAAATTACTATATCCATGTTGAATTGAATAAGTTGTGTTTATCATGAATTCAACAAAGAACTATGTAAATGAATCTCTTTCTTATTTACACATAGAGACCATTCTTTCCGGATGTGTGTAACTCAATGTAGTGCGTTTACGCGTAAAAATCGATAGTCTACGTTTACACGTCAACAACTCGTTGACAATATAAACATTGTAGAGTACGTAATCTATCTAGAAATGCGTAATCAATCTGATATGTCAATTTTAAATCCTCCAATAAATTGGAAAGTCCTTTCATATCAGAAGGCTAGTTGGAAAGCAGAGAGAAACAGTTTAAATGGACGAAATGAGATTGGAAGTTGTTTCTCTCAAAAAGTAAAGTAAAAACAAAAAGATCTATTTTTCTTTATAACGAGATAGTGTGCACAACTGAAAATACTTTGGCTTAAGATTACATGTGGGATGCCACAAGGTTCCTGTTTGGGGCCTCTCCTATTTTTAATATATATAAATGATCTAGTAAACATCAAACTAAATGGTACCTCAGTATTATTCACTGATGATATGTATATATCATACACAGCGGGAAATAAAAATGCATTAGAAAATATAATACAGCAGGATCTAAATCTACTGCAGGATTGGTTGAATTGCAATAAACTTTCACTAAATGTAGAAAAAACTGTATATATAAGTTTTCATAAGAAAACAGATATCCATGTAGACCATAATATAAATATTTATTTGCAAGGTCGACAAATAAGAAGAGTCACTGAAACTAAATGCATAGGAATAATAATTAATCAGCATCTTGAATGGGGACCACACATAGCATTTTTGTGTTAATAAAATCTTACCAATAACAGGGGTGCTTAATAGATTTAGAAATATATGATCGCCGAACCTTAAAAAGAAATATATCTATGCATATGTACACTCTCATCTAACTTACATGAACATATAGGGACGTTCAAACAGAAGTGCACTGCATCCACTACATATTTTGCATTACGTACCCTCTACAATCTGCCACGTTTAAACCCAAATTTAAATACTTATAGAATATCTAAAATATCACCAATAGATTATTTAGCCAAAGAATTAGCTAGGTATTTTATGTTTAATGTTATGAATAATAATATACATCATAATATAATAGTAAATAGAAATAGTGACTTTCATAATTATGAGACAAGAAATAAAGAACAAATACATGCGGAATCTTATTCATCAAAATTATACGGAACAGGAGGGGTTAAGGGTGTACGTCATAAAATGCTTCAACGAAATTCCAACTGAATACAAACCGTTGAAATCAAAATCATTATTCAGAAAACGGATAAGAGAGCTAATTATTATGGCAAAAACTATGAATATGAAGTGTAATTGTATAAGGAACAGCATTTTAAAAAAAGTAGCAAGTAAATAGAAGGATAAACTCAATAGATGTTGTCTTAGTTTTATTCTTGTACATGTATATTTATTATAAGCAGTTCAATTTTGTGTTTCAATATGTATAAGCAATGTAACTGTATTGCCCCTTAAAGTGAGTTCAAGAATCGTTGCGGCCTGGAGTCTGATATAAATAAATTAATTAATTAATTAAAAAAAAGGAAAAGATTAAAATAGCACTGTAGTGCTACTTATAGTCAGGTTGACAAAATATCTGTACTTCGTAATATTACGTATGTTTTGGGAATAAATATGTTTGTAGCAAACAGTGGTGTAAATTGTTGATGCTTTCAGAAAATATTGTTAATGTGTGATATTAGTGAATTCTTAGTTGTAAGGTTAGTTAAAATAATAATCTTTCGTAACTTTTGGAAAGACCAATACAAAACCTGTTTCTTTTAATTAAAAGAAATAAAATCTTTTAGTTTTACATCCCATCGTTACGTCATAGGCTAAAGAAGACGGGGATAATAAGAAATGAATGATGGTGAAATGAAAAAAGTGAGAGGAAATATAACTAAAAAAAAAAACACTGTTTTTCTCTACCACAAAGCTTGCTTAGATCTTTTAAATAAAATTGAAACGAACCTAAAGTATCTCAGTTTCTTTGTATTGTATTTTCCGGGAGAGTTATACAGTTTTCTATAATAATATTTTATATAATTAATCATTGTGATTAATGTTATTTGTTTCACTGTTCTTTCGAATTCGGGAATCTCTTTCAAATTTATGCAGATTGATAATATAGATTCATCATTAATAACTAGCATATAATGTTTCTTTGGGAGAAATATAAAATTATCTCTTTTTATAAATCGTTTTAAATTAGTGTTTTTACATTTTACTAGCAAAGCTTTTATGACGCGAGATTAATAGAGTGTGTGGAACACATTATTACCTGAATTTCAAGTTCTTTCCGCGGATACTCTTCTTTAAAGCTAGGTTTTAAAAGACTCATTGTTTTTCAACAACAGTGGTATGTGTCTATATATTTTTTAAAACCTTTTTCTCACTATAGTGTAATTTTGTTACTGAACTAATATCTAAATTAAACCTGTTCCTATATTTTGGTATTTGGTCCTGCAATCTTCTAGGTTGCAATGTCCTCCAACATGATGTAAGTTCTAGTTCTAGTTATCTCCCTTTCGGGAGATTTATAAAGAAAGTCCCGGCCTTATAGCCCAGTGAACTGCTTCACTAAATTTATTTTAATTATTTTTGAAAACACAGATTTGTTTAGAATGTCGCGTTCCAACATGGACGAATTCGCCTGTTCTAAGTAAATTTGTTTTCACAATATTTGTAAAATTGCTTGGGGGTTAGAGACTCAGGGCATATAAAAAAAGATGTAATAATATATAAGAATTGTGAAGAAGTTAAATTTTGTCAAAATTTAAAATTATGTATAAATTCACAATTGCACAATTAAAAGAGCATGACACTTCAGGTGTAAAGATGTCCGTCGCCATCTTGTTCCCCTCCGATGTAAGTTTAAACCCTATGTGTAGATCTACAATGTTGCCGAATGAAACACTGTTGCCAATTGATGTACAAATTTACTCCTAATCTGTAATTTTTTTGTATGGCCTAAACTATGTATAATAAAGTATTTACAATCTTAGATTTTGTTTCTAGTAAAGTAACTGGTAATGATCGTATTCCAGTCATTCTTACGGTTTCCTTTGTTAATATTGATAAGCAGTTTTATTTTTGTCCTAGTATAATAAGCTTTAAATACTTTCCTTTCAGTGTTAGTAGTAGCCCGAGTTAACATTTACGTGCAGTTTTACTATACGGATCCATAGTATAAGTAGTAGCAGGCCGTAGCCAGCCCAAAAATTTAGAGTGACCCGATCCAATCATATTATACTTCATCATCATATTATAATTCATTTGCAAGCATACCGTAAAACTTTTAGGGGGCCAGCCAAAGTTTAGGGGGGCCCGGCCCCCTAGCCCCCCGTGGATACGGGCCTGAGTAGTAGTAGTAGGAGTAGTAGTAGTAGGAGTAGTAGTAGTAGGAGTAGTAGTAGTAGAAGAAACCCCGCAGGGGTTTGTTGGATTCTGTTCTCGACATAAAATAGGCACAAATTGTAAAATTACTTGGGGTCGTATGTATTATATATAATATAATATGCTTCCCCAATTTTTTCGTACATTTTACAATTTGTTGATGCGTATAGTAAAACTGCAGCACACTTCTAGTCTTTGAACTGAATGTTTTGTAGTCTGGAGATGTTTTGACAATTCTGAGACAGCTTCTTTATCTTCTCGGAATTCTCTGATATATTCCTTTAATGTAGTTACAATCTTTTTTGGATGGCAAGAGCAAACAACCTGATATATGCAACTTAGGCAGTTTTTATCCATGAAATATTTTTTATAATGTCCTTAAGTTCTGGGAGCTTAAAACTAAGATTCTGTCTTTCAGCTATTTTCTTGTATTTTACGATATCCCTAATCCCAACGGAAATGAGACCCACGAGGCCGTCTTGTGTACGAATTCTTTCAGATCCATTTCCCCACTTCTTGAAAATGTAGTGGGAGTTTTGTTTCCATGTCTCCGTCATAGTGGAGCTGTAATTGTTAATATTATTACTTCGTAAAATATCAAATGGATTTTACGAAGTCTTATAAAAGTTAAGAGACATTGTATATAATATTTAATGCTAACACTATAGCAATCATACTCCAAAACTATTTGCAATCTTTGTGACCTATACAATGTCAATTGCACATTCACGTCTTGAATATTATTTTAATGTGTAACTCTATCTTACATTATAATCCTGGCCTTAATACGTTACATAGTATCATATCTTCAATTATTCTTTATAATCTTGATACTACATTATCAATGTTCGCAGAGCATATGTTACTAATTATCATGTTTATATCTTAACCCCTTTCTGCATGTTTTTTTCTTTTAGCGAAAAAAATAATCAGTATTGGAAATCCTCATATGGGAACTTAAAAAATGATTTAAAACTTGAATTTTAGATTTTTCACTTAATTCCGACGAGAAATAAGTAAGTGCCATTTATGACACACTTACAACTCTCAAAGAACATGCCAGATGACACCAAAATCTCTTATTCATACACGCCAATATCTCACACAGCAGACGAAACAATCATTTGGTGCCTTTGATAAATCACACAAAAGCTAAAGTGAAAAAAGAGTATATGCCATATATGGCACAGCATGCGATAAGGGGTTAATAAACTTATTATTCATAGTCCCACAAACTAACTACCTGGCAACTAGTACTTAACTCGGCATGTGCCAATATTTGTCACATATACTTCCAACAAATACACCCTACGTTTGATATCCTATTTACTTCATCCAAATTTTCCTGCAGTGCTACTAATCTAAAAACACTAATAAATATATTAATTTATGTGTTGGCTTTAGTCTATCAAATGAGAAAAAGGGAAACGTTTGTGTATATATAGACCTATGTAATATGTCAAGACCTGCATAGAAGAAAGTCTTAAGACTAGGTCTGAGGAAGAGCACTTGCGTGAAGTACTTGAAACATAGACCGCCCCCCCCCCAAAAAAAAAGAAATATACTCACATTAGTTTAAATTACATATCAGGGAGAATTTGAATCCTGAGCAAGCAAAATCAGACGAGCAGTACAGTGGAATAGGGCGCTATTTGCTTCCAGCTGTAGCTTAGGGCCCCGTACCGTAATGGTTTGCGTAAACGCAAGGCAGAAAATGCGCTTAAGTTTGCGATAATAGGCATAGGACTTACAATTATTGATTTCCATGTTTTGTATTGCGTTATGCTCCGTAAGTTTGCGAAGGCTGGTAGAGATAGATGCTCCTATAATAAGAATAATTTAGTAAGAGATTATAATATGATTGTCTTTTACCTTGATTTTTCGTAATATGTTTGTTATGGCTGATCTTTTTCAATACAAATCGTTGCGTAACTTCACTAATATGTTTCTAAATAGAGAAATTAGCATCACGCATCAATCAAACTCTCAATACGATGCTACAGACGACTCTGCATAGGACTCATTGGGCCTTATGCACAGTCATTTTGAAGTATGATTAGCGTTATATTAAAGGCCTCACTACTGTAGGAAATATATGTTAGTCGAACTCTTTAGTATGGCACTAATCACACATCAGAACGACTCTGCATAAGGCCCACTATGTCTTGTTATGTCGATTTTCTAAGTACTTAATTTAATTTCACATTTCCTTTTCTTTCAGTTGCGAAGATATTATGAATTTCGTGAAGCAAACACTTCCCTTTGGCGAGGGGTAAATCCACACGATCTGACATATCTTGGTGATGAGGACGTAATAGCCATACCTCCATATAGAGACCAAGACGGACATAGAATTATGATATTTAGAATCGGTAAAACTGTTTCTATTATACTTTATCCTTTTATTGTTAAAATTGCGTATTTTAAGAAAATAACCAAAAAGTTCAAGAAATTTACTTATACGAGATCTGTTAGAAAAGTATCCGACCTTATTTATTTTTTTCTCGAAAACCTGATGAAGTTGAAGCAAGCACGTTTGTGTGAGCCGACCTTGAACCTTCGTGCGCATACATGATGTTTTCCCCGCCTGTCGATAGCGTCAGTTGCTGGCAAGCAGTATTTCAGTGAGGTAGTGTGTAGTGCTTGAGTCGATTTTTCAGTGCAAGTGAAATGACGGAACGAATGGAGCAGCGCTACTGCATCAAATTTTGCCAAAAACTGGGCGACAGTCAGGTTTAAACCATTCGCAAGATTCAGACGGCTTTCGGGGACGATGCTATGGGCGTCACACAGATTAAAGAGTGTTACAATCGTTTTAAGGACGGCTGAACATCGGTGGAGAGCAAACCACGCTCCAGTCGCCCATCAACATGCCGAAATAACCAGGTCATTGCCAGCGTGAACGCTGTGGTGATGCGGAACCGTTGTGTGGCTATCCGAGAAATAATGGAAGAGGCGGACATAAGCACTTTTTCGGCACATTCTATTTTGACCCCAGATTTGGCCATGAAGAGAGTGGCGGCGAAATTCGTGCCGAAGCTGCTAACGGTGGAGCAAATGCAACTTCGTGTTGAAGTCGCACAGGACATGCTGGCCTCCGCAAACAGTGACCCTGCCTTCATGGATACCATCATCACTGGTGACGAGTTCTGTGTGTACGGGTACGACCCGGAAACCAAATCCCAGTCATCAAAGTGGAAACATTCCTCGTCACCAAGACCAAGGCCAAGTGGGCAGCTACGTCAAAGTGATGATGACTACTTTCTTTGACTCCCGGAGTGTGGTACACCATAAGTATGCACCACAGGGTCAAACAATCATCAGAGTACTAAAGGGATGTCCTTCATCGCCTACATGATGCTGTGCGGCGCAAGAGACCGGACTTGTAGTCAATAGGAAATTGACGCCTCAATCACTACAATCGCACTTGATTCAGACCTTTTTGGAGAAACACCAAACTCCTGTGCCTTGACAGGCTCCTCACTCTCCTGATATGCCCCCCTGCGACTTCTGGCTGTTCCCCAAACTCAAGAGGCCATTGAAAGGAACGCGATTTCAGACCAGAGAGGACGTTATGGCAGCAACGACAGCTGAGCTCAATTCCATTCCGAAAGAGGCATTTTCCGCATGCTTCCACAATGGCGGCACCGCTGGGAGGTGTGTAGAGTCCCAAGGGACCTACTTTGAGGATGATTAGGTGTCCAACGCTCCAGGTAAGCCATTTTGTTTTTCAGCCAAAGGTCGGATACTTTTGTAACAGACCTCGTACGTAAATCTAATTGAGTTTAATATATAGAAATTAATTCCCGTGATCGAAAGAAGTAATAGACCTGTGTTTCATGTGTGAGTATTATGTACAGTATCTAACTGTTTTATGTATTCTTTGCAAAGATTAAGTAATAATAATAATAATAATAATAATAATATACTTTAGTAGATCTATTTATAAATTCACGAGGTAAATTGAATCGCTCTCTACATTTTTTTTTCTGAAAGATTTTGTCAATATTTTTCTCAAACGTTTTAAATGTTTCTTGATGCACTCATGGTCGTCTTAATTCATAGGCCCAATGGTCACTTGCTCGAGGTCCCACGAGCAGATTTACAAGTATTAATTTCATGTGTAAAATGTAATCGCATGAGTCCCCCGTAAAACTCTGAAGACAGTATTGAAAACACTAAAGCTTTAGTCAACAGGACTATATGCTAGGAAACTCTTTCCCTTGTCATTTCTTTTCTTTTTTCTTTTTCTTTTTTTTTTTTGTGCTTTGATAATATTACGCAGGGAAGGAAACTCAATTCTTTGTTATTCTTTAGCCAGAAATTATTTCCCTTGTCATCCTTCTTACTGCATGTTTGCATTGCTTCCTCGTTTTCTCTCCAATTTTTGGATGTAGGCTAGATTTCTCAGACATTGAACAATATCTTTGGGCGAACCTGTTTGTATCTATGCAATATCTTTTCAATTCTATTGTCAAGTAGAACATATGCCTTTTTCCTTTTTATGTTTTCCAAACCGAGAAATTCCTATCATAATGCAAAGAACTGTGCTGAGCTTCCTGTTTTTAAAAACACAAATAAATTCGGATGCAAGGTAATTCTGCTCTTGAGCTTGTTGTTCCACCCTTCAACGGCATTATTTGTTCGATGCCGTTCATCTTCGCAGTTCCAGCTACCGATCGGCACATTCACATTTTGCATCTATTCGTTGACAAAGTAATCCATAAATGCTGTAACTTTATCATCTATTGCCACAATATTCTGTATTGCTAGTCAACCATCTTAAATGTCTTCCCGTGGAATTATAGCCAAACCACTGCACATGCGGATGTGTTGCCTTACATCTGCATTTTCTTTGCACGTAGTTCTTGCACGCGCCACGAGCATTGGTTGAAATAAAAACTACAACCCTTAATCGTACAATCCGGAAAGTTGGAAAAAGTATAGAAATACACGCCTCTTCAAAGTCAACCATGATCTTTTGTGTAACCCAGCCTGGTAAACATTGCTTTAATTTCTTAAAAAAGAAAGTAAGTTTCTCTTTATTTGTTCAGCAGGAAGGCAAAAGCTATCGGGATGATATTTGTTTCATTCTCCGTACCGCTAACATCTGCATTAACCGTATACAGTTGGGCGAACTGCTTGCTGCACGATTTGAAAGTTTCATCCCAAAACAAGTTTTTTTTTTTTTCATGCTTCAATATTTCCTGACCTTTCCTTCTCGAGAAAACAAGAATTTTCTGTTCGTGTCCTTCATCCAGTGAAAGAAAGCTTAAGCTGTCTTCAATCCTCAGGTTTTCCTAGGTTAAGACGATGTTTCGTCTCGAATCCGGGTTTCGAATATATCTTCGCTCTTGTCGCCTTACATAGTTCATGTTTCTCTTGAAGGTGTTGTACTCTTGAACTTCCGTCACAAAATCCAATCTGCGATTAAACAGAGTACTCGTTTCTTCGTGGTAGAATTTCGATAGGGGTTCGTCATTTTCTCTGGCCCTCTTTGCTGCCATCCGTTGAACTCGAACTTCTGGTTTAGCAACGTTTGGTTGACATTTGTGTTCCGTTGACTTAATTATTACTTTTCCCTTTGTTACTAACTGTCCCCTTCACTTATCTTTCTTCTCTCACACACACAGCCAAGTTGTCTCAGTACTCTGCATCTTCACACGATAGTGGAATACTTCATATTATCATACACCGCACAGGGTTTGTCTTTCGTTGTCTCAGTGATTGTTACTTCATGCATTGTAATATCCCAAACAAAATGGGGAAAAAAAAGTTTCACTAAAGGCAATCCATACGAATGCAGTTTTCATTATACTACAATATATACAATAAAATTGTACAAGTTAATAATATATCTATAAATTATTAATGTGAATATAAATCAAGATATGTTAATATAATTAAGTAAACTAACTATTATCAATAAAACTCACCTATGTACAATATGTTTACTTGCTGGAGTTACACTTCAGACACACTGTTGCGTGGATCCGTTGTGTTCTTTTGGCTTATAATTGTAGTTTATTCTCTCCTTTTATAAGCCCAAGCTATCACAATCAACTAATGAAAATAAACTACAGGGGCACGGCTGTGGAGAAGGATTGTTTGCTCTGTGATATCTGTCCCTCCGGGCAGGTGCGTGGGCTCGAACAGGTTCTTTCATCACGCAGGGTGCACTTCTCGGTATAGGTACATCGCGGGCGCATATTCCTCTCTTTTTTTGGCAGGGCGCAAGTTTCCCAGGCGTAAAATTGACAAAACTTACCCTTAAAAACTTACCATTGTGAATATGTTCAGAAAAAAACTGCTTATGACCTAATGTAGGGTTGTTAGTGAAATATTGATTTATGAAATTTGAACAAAATGGCTTGAGTAATTTCTGATAAAACCGTCTGAGAAAAGCTCATCCCAAGAGTACACAATATTCTGTTTTTCCAGAAGAAATATCATCAGAAGTATATGACAGGGTTTTTAACTTTTGTTTCTTAAATATGAACAAAACCGGCTGATCAGTTTTTGAGAAAATCACCCGAATAAAATTCACCACAAGAGTAAAAACTACTCCTTGACCTTTTCAGAAGAAACGGCTTACGCCACGTTATAGCGTTGTTAACAAATATGTATATTTGCACTGTACTGTATTTATGAAATATGAACAAAATCGTCAGAGAAGTTCTTGAGAAAAATAATTCGAAAAACATCTTACCCCCAATAATAAACTAACCCTCTTCGAATTTTTCAGGGTAAATGACTTACGTCTCATTACAGAAAAGTTAATGAAATATTTATTTATGAAATACGAACAAAATCGCCTTAATTGTTTGTGAAATACTCATCCATGAAAACACTCCAGGAATAAAATAACAGTTGCGAATTTTTAAAAAAGGAGACATGACTTACACCATATGTCTGCTTGTAATGCGCCGCTAAAATTGATCTGAACCTTAGCGCATTACATGGTATTTGGACAAGTAGGAATTTGAATTCTGTCTGCATCCGATGATGATAAAACTTGAAATCTAAAGGAAAGCTAAATTTTTCGAATCGAAAATAAAAAAAAAATAATGTTGGAAGTTACATATTGAAAGATAAATAATTTTAAAAGCTACGGGATTTGAAAAAGAAGGTCAAGCAACCCTCTGCAGATGGACTTCAAGAACTAAAAAAAAAGAAGACAGGTAAAATTAGAAAATTGATTGTTTCATTGGTGAGAAAGTAAATTAAATAATAATGGATTGCTAAGTTAATACATATTCGGGAGAGGCTTTCCTTCTCTCTCCCTATCATATTTACCACCATAGATAAATGACATAGTAAATAATGTAAATAGAAATCACTTTCTTCAAAATTCCAAAGTACGATGAAATATATTTTATAGTTTCAAATCTCCAATCTGATAGAAATATAATATACATACGAATACAAATAATGTAACTGAATGTATTATATGATAGAATATCTTACTGTCATAGTACGAGTGGTTGAGGTTATGTTTCAGTAATACATTTGAGATATCAGTACACATGAAGTTCAACTACTTTATATGTTTTAACGTACAAAGGTGTAATCTTCTGAAAGCAATGCAGGTGGCAGTGTTGTGTATTTACACGTGTCCTAATCGGAATCCAGCGGGAATAATTGCGGTGGGAGCTGATGAATCTGAAAAACAAATATAATAAAGATATATATTTGATTAATATTATAGAAAGAAGATAAATGGATATAAAATAAATATATAAATAGGTAATAAGAGAAAAGAAATATGAATAAAAGATATATAAAAATATAAAATATATATTAATTATAAAAGGAAAAATTGAATACTTACCATTTAGTACCGTACTGGATCCGAAGGGCTCGACGTGTAATTCTTCGCTAGAGCCGAAAGAAAGAAATCTTAAAATATATATTTATAAGGAAAAGTAAATAAAAGAATAGTAAGCAAGAATAGAAAGAATAATTACTGAAACAACTAAGTTACTACAATATAACCTAACCTAACTAAAAGTTATTTGACGAAGTTTATATTTACTGTAAATATAAGAAGTTTAACTATATCATTGTATTGGAGTTGATATCAGCCTGCATAATAAGAATATTGAAATTTGAACAAATTGATAACAAGCCAAATATAATCCAAAATGTTCTTACCTAGTTGTATAATATATGTGCATGTAGTAAATATGTTTCAGTGAAATTTTAGTTACACGTTTTATTTTCTTCACTATATAGTAAATTGATATTTAGATATTCCAATAGATTTTACGTCAAGGTGTTATGTTTTCTTACCTTGCGTTGTGATCCAACAATCTCCAGAATGTTGCTCCTCATGTCACCTTGAACCGTTTCATATTCTGAAGTTTTCCCGCAAAACTAAAACAAGTGGGATGGCGACCGTTGCAATGGGCCAAACATTTGGCTCAGTTCGTGCCAGGAGATGCCTGATGTGTCCTGTTGCAGAACCGAGCTAATAATAATAGAATTGATGTTAGTGAAAGTGTGAATAATGACATTGTTATTGTTGTGCTGCCATATGAAAAGAATATCGAATACGTTGACCAGCGTGTGACAGCAACAAATAGTGGTTTAAAAGATTTGTATAACGGTTTAAATGTCAACACTGTGTAGTACTGTGGAAGGAGTGCATTACATGCTAATGAAATATTTGTTTATAAAATATGAACAAAATTACTTGAGCCTGTTTTTTAGACAATTGTCAAAATCTTACCCTTTTTGGCTATTTTCGAGAAAAAATAATTCATAACATATTAAAAGCCGATAACATTATATTGACTTATGAATTATAAACAACATTGTTAGAGCTGTTGCAGAGAAAATCGCAAATTTTGGTTTTGTGTCAGTAAACTGTTCCATACGTTAGGGATAGGAGAACAATTCGAAAAAAAAACTTTTAAAAACTCTAGAGAATCTTGGAAATCGTTAAGTTTAAAATTCGGTCTGGATACGCTGAACGGTATGGCCTCTATGTGAGCGTATGGAAGAAATAAACAGACGGATAGACGTCCAAAAATTATTGTTTCGCTGTAGGGACTATGAAATATATAAATTCATTGATATCTCGAACTCGATTATTTTCACGAATTCCATATTTTCTTCTTTCCTACTGACGCTTCAAAGTAAGAACAGAAAGAAATAAGTTAACATATAAGAATAGGATCGGACATACTAAAAGGTATGTAGAAACTCCACTGAAATTGATTTTCTGAATATTGCATAACCTTCCTGAAATTATGCATTAGTCATATCAGATTTCACAACTTCACTTCACAAGCACTATTTTTATTTTTTATTTTATTATTATTATTATTGTTTTTTTGGTAAAGTAACAAATTCCTCCCAATATTTTGAGGCTGGTGTTTGTCAGTAGCACCGATTAAATCTGAAACACAATTACACCTACTTCCGTAGCCTCCAGGAAAAATCAAAGGAAGGTTTTTTCTTTTCTTTTTCTTTTTTTTTAAATACGTATTCCCTGTTGCTTTTCATTGAATTGCCAATATCATTCTCTTATGCTAGCTCCGAGATGTCTACTTAGACATATAAAAAACATCCGAACTTCAGTCATAATTCGTGAGGTTTGAAACTTTTTTTTTAATCCTTTCAAACTTCGGCCTTTTCTAAATACAGAGGTATTTCGGGCCATTCCGCTTAATACAATTACTATAATTCCATCCGCCATATTTTATTTACGATGTCATTGAGGAATTACCAAGAAATTTGTATAAAGAATTTGCTGAAAAGAGCTGACCTGTCTCTCTATCTCCCTATCATTCGTACCGAACTGTTTACACATCGTAATCTCGTATTTTCTGAGAGGAATTAAAATGAATTTAAAATAAATGATCTTTTACATACGTATATCTAAATTATATTTTTGCATAGCACATAATGACACATTCTGGTCTGAGAAGCCAACGAGGGCTACTGCACCTTCAGCCCCTCTCTAGTTGCAGCCCCTCCCTTTTCTGGATTTTTGATGGAGTTAAATGACTCAGATAAAAACCCGAGTAATGTTGATCCTACTTAGGAAGTAGACCCCGTTTCATATACTGTAGCTTCAGTGTTAGAATAGGATGTTAAACTCGAATTAACTAGTTATCTAATGAGATAATTTCGTAATATAATATAAATAAAAGAGAACACTAGTAGATTGTTTGAATCTCTTGTAAAATCCTGTATTTTTACTGTTTATTTATTACTAGTGTGACACAATGGTGTATTATTTCTTCAACGTTTTCATTTGTAGGTAATTGGAAAACCAGTGAGTACTCTGTAGATGAACTGTTTAAAGCAGCAATAGTTATCATGGAACTTGGACTTCTCGAGCCAACGACTCAAATTAAGGGTGGGATCGCAATCTTCGATATGGCAAACATTGGACTTTCCCATGCATGGAATTTAACTCCTACAGTAGCGAAAAGAATGGTTGACTTAATTACGGTAAGAATAATCGCAAACTCATTAATGTTTAGCATCTATGCCTTTCTTTTTATGATCTGGACTACTTTAATAAAGATAATTGAATAAATATGGTTTAGTATTTTTTATGTCTGGTCAATTTTTATTGATTTCGTACAATGTTTAATTAAATTGAAGGAGAAATCAATTTTTTTTTAAATCACATGTTACATGGTAAAAATAACATCTTTTAACTAATCGAGAACTCTTCTAGCCTTTTCAGTTAGCATATATTTGGAATACTTGAATCGATTTTAGTGCAGTTTTAAGTAGTAAAAATGAGTGTTTAATTTTTGGATCGAAAGATCCAATATATTTCAGGCAAAAATTCTCTTGTAGGCCTTATATCTGGAGAACTACATATAGTGTAGCCAAACCCAAACTATCATTTAAGTCAGTATGATGTGCTTATTCCGTAGAAAATACGAAAACTCGATTTAGGGTTGTTCAAAAACTTTGTGGCCCCAGAGCCAAAAACTAATTATTGGCCAACAAAAATTTTCTTATAGGCCTTATATCTGGGGAACTATATATAGTGTAACCAAACCTAAGCTCAGTATGATCTGTTTATTCCGTAGAATATATCAAACTCGGTTTAGGGGCCGTTGAAAAAATTTGCGGCCCTGATCCAAAAATGCATCAAAAGATCCAATATATTTCAATCAATATGTTTCTTGTACACCTTATATCTGGAGAAATAGTATAGCCAAACTCCAACTATCACTTAACTCAGTATGTGCTTATTCCGTAAAAAAAATATGAGAACTCGATTTAGGACACATTCAAAAATTTTGCGTCCCCTGATCCAAAAGCTAATTATTGGCCAAGATCGCAATCTTTTGATGATTTTTTTGATCACTCCTAAAAGTCTTGTTACTAGTAATGTATTTCACTGAATATCAATAATTGAATTCATTCGAAAGAGTAACAACAATAGAAACCAGATTAGGGTATTACGCACTTCGTCGGTAAGTTCTATAGAGACGAAACTTTCATTGTAGTATCTCAGTGGTAAGGGCTTGTCTTCAGTCATAGTTCGATGTCCACTTTTGGTTTTGGACAGACACCATATAATGACATGTACCGGAGGTCAGGTTGTACCAAAATATGGTTTGCGTTCTCCTTTTCTTAGTTATAAGGCAAAATTAAATTTACAGTATTTAAATCAGATGTTGACAAGTCATGTTCTGAGATTTAAAAAAGTAGATATTTTACTTCGCTTCCCTCACTCAAAGCTTTATTCCTGCATACCTGATTATTTGCTTTGATTTTATCGGAATGTATTCTTGCTTTCTTCTACTTCCATAAATTCATCAGTTATTTTACTTTATTCATCAGTCATAAATAAAGTAAAATAACTGATGAATTTTGAATTTTGCTATAAATTCATCAGTCATAAATACTTTATTTAATAATTTATTTGCATTCATCATGGTTGTTTTAGTCTCTAGTGTAAAAGTTCTATTATTTATTTTACTTTATTAAAAAAAACATGTCGAAATCCAGTTAGTTAACTAGAATACAAACAATACGC
Source organism: Thermobia domestica (assembly GCF_964235325.1). NCBI lineage: Eukaryota > Metazoa > Arthropoda > Insecta > Zygentoma > Lepismatidae > Thermobia > Thermobia domestica. Next base: position 159,191,934 of record NC_137461.1, on the reverse strand, counting down.
TTTTCTTAATTTGATGTAGGTATTTTTGTAACACTAAAAGTTACATTAAAAAAAAAAAAAAACGATTGCTCATTGGTATCATTAACATCGTCGTCATCTCATACATATTGACCATCTATGACAAGTCACTTGCATAGTAGGAGTATTCATCCCTGAGCTACAGTCTTGTGCTCCTCATTCCTCAGTTTCCTTTCATCATATTTGTCACTACGCTTCTCAGAATATTGTAATATTCCCTCATATTGGCAGTGAACACATATTACAATACAGCTTCTTCTCAAGCCTCATTCCAATAATTTCCCTTCTTTTAAATGTTACTTTCAGATTATTTTTCGATTACTAATCTCAACATTTCTTCGTTACTTTTCCGTTTTATTTCATTACTTGTCTTTGTTCTTTCCCACATCTACGTTTCAAAAGTATCTAATTGTTTTTGGTCGTTATTTTGGAATAATTATCAAACAGGAACGAAACCTTAGATTGTTTTATGCTCTGTAATTTCTTTTTCCTCGGGCATACTGTATCAGCTATTCCTAGTAATAATGGCGAACACAACAAATGCTTGTTTCCTGAAACTGCACTCGTGAATGGTCAAAACAATTGTAAATTTACTTCTAAGGGGAAGAACAACAATCTCCACAAACTATGTATACATGCTGAACAGTTTGGTATTACTCGAACAGCTCAAATATAATTTCCGAGCGTTTAGATTGTATGTAAGTGTTGTTGAATTCGCCCTCACAACCTGGCACACCTAATATCAAATATGTAAGCTGGATTGAACATTAAGTTGGTATAAGTAAATAAAGACAGGAATATAGAAATGTAAGACGAAGAAGTAAGTGAGCACAATGAAGTATTACCAACACAGTTCTGGGCAAATCTGCTTTGTTCTTCCAAAAAGTATTATATTTACTATGCAGACATTTTAGTTAATTTTTCGAATTGTAAGTAAATAATAACAATAATTTTTTGTATAAGTGATTAAATAACTTAATTTATTTTTCCAGTCCTGTTTTCCGATGAGGTTCCATGCGTTCCATGTAGTAAACCAACCAATGATCTTTGAGATGATCTATGCAATGTTCAGGCCGTTGCTGGACCAAAAGATGAAAGACAGAGTAAGTAATTATCAAAGTCTTGAATAAGTTGTCATTCTTTATAAAACCCAAGCTTTATTTTTATACGTTCATTACATGAAACTCTTAGCTAGTAGATATCTGGGAACAAACTACAATTCAGTATTTGTAATCTGAAAGAAGTAAGTACGTCTGAAAGAAAAAAAATAGCATATTACCGCCGAAAGTTTCTTTGTTCCTGTTAAAAAGAACAGAACAGAACAAGCCAATTTAGGGAATACTGTTGCATATAAAATAAATGAAAAGACATGCGAAAACCCAAACATCTGTGTGATTGGCGGGAAGATGCTAGGAATTTCTCTCCTGACAAAAATTTATACCCTCTGGGGAATAAAATTGTCATCCCTGGCAAGAATTATTTTATGGACAATAGACGATTTTTTCGAAGAATTTATTTATTTAAAAGTATCAAGGTACATAGGCACAAGCCAGTAACATACCTTCTTAAGGATTTTTAGGATTTTAGACTTGTGGGTTTTCGGTATCTATGGTCATTTAGCTCGTCACGTATGAGGCATGACATCTCTCGGCGAGCACACTATCTGGGGAAAGGAAGGAAGCGGCCTGGGACCTATAAGTTGAGTACCACCCCGGCATTTGCCTAGTGTGAATGAGAAAAATCCAGGAAAACCTCATTGAGGATGGCTGGCCTGAGAAAGCTTTTTACACTCTTTCTTTCGAGTGACCCCACTGGGAATCGAAGATATCTTATTAACTTACATAATTAGTGATAATCTGAATATTAGAATAAAAAAATAGAAGATAAAATTGAAATGCAAAATAAAAAAAGTAATAATATAAATATAATTTTTAAAACACGAAAAATGGAAAAAGGGAAGAAGTATGTACACTTTTTCAATTTATATTTGCGCGAGTATGATTTTCAAAGTCCCTTAAAATTGTAACTTTGGCAAACAACTCATTCTGAGTGAGAGGAGGAGAAGGAATGAAAAAAAGAAACAAGACTTAAGAACACAACTCACAATTTGCTGTTTGAAATTCTCAATTCCTCTTTTGTTACTTAACATAATGATACTTTTAGTACAAAACAGTACCTTAGCATTAACGCAAAAAATATTGTTAAAGAAAACACACACGCTTTTACACGAAAAAGAAAAAAAGATCGTAATACAAAGTATTGATAGTTCGTTCTCTATCAATACAACTGAAGAAGCGTTCTCTAGTTGTTGCGATAACCATGCGTGTTAAGTAGTCTACTTTTGTGTTGAAGCAATACTTCTGAACCTGGTTCGAATCCCACTGGATGCTTTTATTTTTTTATTTTGCAATTTTTCGGTTATTCTTGCCTATACTTTTATAGTATATGTATTACAAGGAGGGGATGGACAACTTTCTAATTTATCCAAAAATAAGGTGTCCAGGCGTAAAATCTTTTCTGTGCATTCCAATGTGATTCCTTCTTAGTGAAAATCACTTGCATCGATCCATTATATTTTCGTAAACCTGTAAATAAATCCACAGTTCTAGTATTCAGGAAATCACTGTCAGACCTAATACCTGCACTACCAGAACGCAGTTTATATTATTATTATTATTAAGTATGGAATAGAAAAAGGATTTGAGGATGCTACATTTGGTGAGACAGTTCCAGTTTGTCTCCTCCCAGTTTGTTCTTACACCTATGGACTTTATGTTGTCTTGATGTGTCAGAACCATTTTAGATATATTTTCACAACGATCTTGCATTTTTTCACTTAAACGTCTTAATAGTTCTCAATAGTATCACTGTTTGCCATAGTCTATTTCACAAGAATGCACTCAGTTTCATAAAACATTGGCCATCACCGTACTCCGAACGATTTCACATGAGTATTTTGCGAGTGGAGATATGAGGTGTGTTCTCTGCTACTTTCAAATGGGTTTTGTTTCAGATTCAAAGTTGTGGATATATGCCATACAACGAATTAGATTTTTTGTAAAACCTGGTTGTATCCTCTTTATAAAAATAAATGATGTACTCAAAATTGAGCACTCTTCCACATTTTCCTATAGAAATGTTTGTCTGAGAAGAAATTAAAATGAGTTGAGGCCATACTGGGACACTATTCAGTATACCTTGGATTCTGCGTAGGGTGATGTTTCATCTTCGAGGGGAAAGTACACCTAGAGAGAACAATGAACTCGCTGCCGACTGTATTCAGCATTCAGATTTGAGAACTTGTCTCGTCAATATTTTCCTCATTCTTCCACATATTTGTATCTTCAAGACTTCATCAGAAGATGCTGTAACTTGATACAAAATGCCTTTAATTTCTATAGCACACCAATGGTTTTGATTCTGCAATGCTATGTCATGGATAAAATGAATGATGTTTTCTGGCTCAGTATTATTGAAGGTGCACCGCTGCAAAGTTCATTAACAATTAACGTCTGACGTTTTAGAAATCTGCTACTCAAAGTATCATAGTAGCAATAAAAAGTTACACGGTTCCTCAACGATTAACACATATCAAGATAAATTTTTAAGGTGAGTATCCAAGACCTACCCCAAAACAGCTCGGTTTTCTCCTCGTGTTGCTTGGTCATGCCTATTCACAAGTCCATTCTGTCTGCGGGGTTTGGAGCAAAATTCAATTGTGTGGACGGTGTGCTAATTACAAGGGGGATAAGGGAGAAATCCCTTTTGATAATAATGGATTTATGCTATAATTAAAGGAGATTTCCTCATCATCTCCCTTGTAATCACACACTGTTTACAAATATAGGCACAAAGCGTCAAGAATACTTTTTGCACAACAACTGTGGTAACGATAATATAATTCGTGATATCAATATATTTACAGAATAGGTTATTTTTTGTTGCTAGAAAACCTAAAACATTGAAAGGTTTTTAAACTGATTTGAACATTTCTATTGTTTTATGCATTATAAACATATCTTGAATTAATATTTACTTATAGTTACAAATGGCTACTTTGTTATTTAAGGCAAAAGAAAATGTTGACACGAGCAGGAATCGAACCCGGGACCCTTTGCACGTGAGTCACAGTTGCTCCTCACTCTGCCACTACGTGCCTTGCTAAATTGACGCGTCGTATCATATATGCGGCGGGTCGGAATCTTTAAGACGCATTTTCTCTCCTATTTCTGGCTATTGTGCTCCCTCAGTTTGTAATATGAACACTTTAAATGTGCACTACTGCCTCGCGAAAGATAGTCCCAAAGTTAATTTACCTAAATCTGCTCTCCCCTTGTAATATGGAACCTGTTCTTGAAACGCTGAATCCATACGAAAGAGTTTCCTCGATCTATTCCAGTTTTTGATCCAAGAGGATCACAATTAAAATCGGAAGTTCTATAAATTTCCAAAGATTCCAGTTTTTCTATAAAGGTAAGTACAGAAATAGAACTTTTTTCTTCGATACTGAGTCCACGTATCAAGTTTGTTTTAATTCGAATTGTTCTGCTGCCATGTAAAAGGAAGCGGTTGCTACTGAACATATACCAAGTACTATATTGTAATGTTATTATTATTATTGGATATTATTATTATTATTATTATTATTATTATTATTATTATTATTATTATTATTATTATTATTATTATTATTATTCCTTTGTAAAGGTAGCACAAAAAATAATCATGATGGTTACAGAATTCTCACTTACACCATTGACATTACAATTTAATTTTGCTCCGAACCCCACAGACAGAATGGACTTGTGAATAGGCATGACCAAGGAACACGAGGAGAAAACCGAGCTGTTATTGGGTACCTATATTGGGTACTCACCTCAAAAATCCATCTTGATGTGTGTTAAACGTTGAGGAACCATGCAACTTTTAATGCTACTGTGAGAATTGGAGATTTCTAAAAGGTCAGACGTTCATTGTTAATGAATTTCGCTGCGGTGCACCTTCAATAATACTGAGCCAGAAAAAAATCATTCATGTTATCCATGACATAGTATTGCAGAATCAAAACCTTTGATGTGCTATAGAAATTAATGGCATTTTGTATCAGAAGTTACATCATCATCGGTTGAAGTCTTGAAGATACAAATATGTGGCAGAACATGAGGAAAATATTGACGAGACAAGTTCTCAAATCTGAATACTGAGCACAGCCGGCACCGAGTTCGGTGTTCTTTCTAGGCGTTCTCTCGAAGATGAAACATCGCCCTGCGTAGGATCTAAGATATATCAAATGATGTCCCAGTATGGCCACAACTTATTTCGATTTCTCCTCAAACTTTTCTATAGGAAAACGTGGAAGAGTGCTCACTTTTGAGCACAACATTTATCTTTATAAAGAGGATACAACCAAGAAAAAAAATCGTAATTCAGAGTATGGCTTACATCCACTACTTTGTAGTGATGTCAACCGGTTCGACTTGAGCCCTGAGCCAACAGCTCTAGCAGATTCGATTGGAATGATTCATTTACTCGGCTCAGGTGGGCCATCGGCTCAAGCCGACTCGGTTGCGATGAGCTACCGTCTTGGTTTGACTCGGCTCAGATGAGCCATCGACTATAGCCGGCTCGGTTCGGCACGGCTCAGGTGACCTATCGGCTCAGTTCGACTCGGCTCATGTAAGCCACTGGCTCGAACCAGTTCGGTTGGAATGAACCGTCGGCTCTGTTCGGCTCAAGCCGGCTCGGTTGGGATGAGCCATCGACTCGGTTCAGTTCGGCCCAACTGATCCGAGAGCTTCAGTCGGTCCGGTTCGGTGAGCTGTTGGTTCGGCTCACTTCTCGGCATGCGCGACGACTATTTGGGTGCTCCGGGGCTCCAGCACCCACATAAACAATCTTGTTGGTACGCCGTACCCACAAGATTTTTAGTTTGATAGAAACAGAATAAAATAAATATTTCTCACTTGCCATTATCAAAATATAATAAGCAATTAAAACATTAAGATGGAAGTTAAAATTTCTAACCTCTAAAACCTAATTTTTCAAATGTGTTTGTGTAGTAAAAGCAACCAAGCAACACACTCCCCCACTCCTTGCCTGTCTCTGGCTTAGTCAAAGGCAGTCCTCCAATTAAAAAAAGGCACTATATTGTGAATAGAATCGAGCACAGCCTTTATGACAGTGTTCATAAAAGATTTTAACTGAAAGGAAATCAATTGAAAAATATTGAGACTTCCCTGGAAACATATAACACATCCCTCCATTTATATGCACCAACATAAATTTTGGGAAGTCGGCGCCGTTGCTTCTCAGTACGGCTCGGTGCTGACTGAGCCGTGAGCCGAGTCGCTCGAGCAATTGATGACACTACTACTTTTAACCTGAGACCGATTTGAAAGCAATAAAGAACACACCTCATCTTCACTCGCAAAATACTCATGTGAAATTTTTCGGGGTAAGGTGATGGCCAATGTTTCATGAAACTGAGGGCATTCTTGTGAGATAGACTCTAGCAAACGGTTATACTATTGAGAGCTATTAAGACGTTTAAGTGAAAGAATGTGAGATCGCTGTGAAAACCTCTCTAAAATGGTCTTGATACACCAAGACAACATAAAGTCCATAGGTGTAACAACAAACTGGGAGGAAATAATGTTGTCTCACCAAATTTAGTACCCTTATACTTTTTTTCTATTCGCTACTGAATAATAATAATAATAATAATAATAATAATAATAATAATAATAATTATTATTATTATTATTTATTATTTATTTATTTATTTATTTATTGTAGATGATAAAGACCACAGCCGAGGCCAAAATGGTCATATATACAATAATATACAATAAAATATTACGAGAAAAATACAAACAAAACAAGAAGAAATTAAAAATACATCAAGTCATCACGACCAAATACAAAAAAAAGTAAATAAAAATTTTACACTTAAGTTTGATACAAACTAAATTATAAAATAAAATTACAACATAACCTCAATTAAATAACTATTAAATTAAACAGGATGTATTATTAAGAATTTAAATATATTGAACGTAATAAAAATAAACAAATTAGAAAAAGATTTATAATAATACACATGGACAAATATAAACAATGTAAATAAAAGAAAAACAATGAAAATTCAATAGACAATATACCAAACCATGTCGAATTTTGTATATTTATTAAATAAAACATTCCAAGTATTGTTTTTTAAGTATTGTAAAATTCGGATCAAAGAAATCAATTTTAAGATATTTTTTATTTATATTGTCAACACTAGTAAATAGTGGAGAACCAACCAATTGATTATTACATAATATGGAACGGTAAACCCTAGACTTATACACGGGAACTTTGATATATAAATATTCAATTAAATTCACTCTAGCATGTATTATACCATGAATAAATTTGATTTGCCTTAAATTTCGCCGAACTTCAAGAACTAGTAAATCCAGTTTAGCAAGAATCTCCCTATTAGTCATATCGTATAATTTAAATTTATATTTTAACCAGGCCAAGAAAGAAATCTGGACTGACTCCAGAGCTTGAGTGATGCTAGTAAGATTGCAATCCCAGATTAAACTAGCAAATTCCAAATGGGATCGAACATACGCACAATATAAGATTTTACATGTTGCAATGTCTTAAAAATCTCTAGCAACCCATTTGATGAGTCCCAGATTCCTTCTAGCCTTGGAAACCATGGTAGAAACATGATGATCAAATAGTAACTTAGAATCCATCATAACACACAAGTCTTTGTTGATTGAAACAGGTTGAATTGTATGCTGATTTATTGAGTATGAAAAATACGATATATTCGTTTTCCTAGAGAACGATATAATTTTTTTGTTCATGTTCAAGGGAAAACATTTTGTACGGACCATTGATAAACTGAATTAATATCGGCTTGTAGTTTAAGTTAATCCTGATTACTTACTATTTTTGAAAATATCTTCAGATCATCCGCGTACAGTGAAAAAGGACATTTCAAATGATTACCAATATCATTTACATAAATTAAAAATAATAATGGACCCAAGTTGGATCCTTGAGGAACACCCGAAGAAATCTTGTACACAGATGACTTACAACCAATATATCTAACTACAAATTTACGATCAAACAAGTAGGAAGCGAACCAATGTATCAAAGATTTAGGAATTTCAAAGGAATGAAGTTTCTTAAGAAGCATATGATGGGATATTTTATCAAAGGCTTTAGCAAAGTCAAAATAGATAGTATCCACTTGACCACGATTATGCACAACAGGAGAAACCAATGTCAAAAATTTATTCAAATTTAGTTCAATTCAAGAATAGAAATAGGTCTATAATCAGTTACGAACCTTCCATCAGTTTTCGGAATTGGAGTTACAACAACAGTTTTCTATACATTAGGATAGAAATGAGATGCTAAACTCCAATTAAACAATGATGTCAAAATTGGTGCAATTATTTCAGATATACCTTTAATTATAAAAACCGGAATTAGATCAAGACCTACAGAAGCTTTAACATTTAAAGACTTAATAACATCAATTACCTGTTTAGTAGAAAAGAATATTTGATCACTACAGAATTGACTGGCCCTAAAAGTCACATTATCGTCATTCACATTAATATCATCTTTATGATAAACAGCTACAAATTATTTGGCCATAGCTTCAGATATCAGTTGAGGATCAGAGAGAGATTCGTCGTCAACTAATATTGCCTTATGTCCATCTTTAGCATTTATTTTATTATTCGTATACTTCCAAAATCTTTTAGGATTATTTTTTAAACTATTCTCAATTTTATTATAATATTTAGTTTTATCAATAATAAGTTGCTTCTTAAAATCAGAGCAAAATTTAGAGAATACATGATAATCTTGAAGAGATTGGGTTCTTTTATACTTCTTATGAGCATTATTCCTTTTTTCAAGCAAGTAAATTAAATTACGAGAATACCATCTCGGATATTTAGAAATTGATTTGGTTACTAAAGGAACATTATTCCTAATTGCATTCAATATAACATGATTAATATTTTGAGCAACAATATCAATATCTGGATTCAAGAAAATATTGGCCCAAGGAAACCCTTGGACTTCTTTATATAAAGAAAGATAATCACCCTTTTGATATAACAAAAAACTATCACTTGGTATCTCCTGTATTAGAGATAATAATTTAACAGTAATCGCAATCGGATCGTGATACTGATCTGGTGCAACCAAAGATACTACAGAATTATTAGATTGAACATAGGTGTTGTACAAAATTAAATCAAGACCAGACGCCCCTGAAACAACGTTCAAGTTCATATCATCTAGAAAATTAAATAGAATTTTAGCCTTGGTTTTAGAATAATAGTTTATATAATTTGAAAGATTTCTATTCGTCCAGTCAACTTTGGATATATTAAAATCACCAATAACTACTTCATAGTTCAAAAAGTTCACTTTGGAAACAATATAATTAAGATAATTCGTAAAACTTGTAACTGAATAAGTTGGATGAAAATAACAGCATGCAACTAATAATTTTTTCCCATTAGACGTATCAATCTCAATCCAAACACACTCAATTTCAGATTCCAAGTCAAATCTCCTTTGACAATTTATATTTGTTTTAACTGTTAGCAAAACACCACCACCTCTGCTACACTGATCAGTAATATAATTCCTATCGGAGCGAAAACATTTATAAGTTTCAGGAAAATAATCATCAGTATGTTGTTTATGATTAAACCATTACTCAGTTACAGCAATAATATCAAAAGAACAGTCGACAACAGAAGAAAAAATATATTACTTTTTGTTCTAAATCCTCGAACATTTTGATACAAAATATGGACTTCCATATTGAACTAGTTCTTGTTATTAACATTATTTATTTGATTTTCAGAATTAGTTGTTAAAAGTTTGCCATAAAACGGACCGATTAATATGCCACTGGGCCAAATCCCAAAGTCAGATTCAAACACTTCAACATGAAAAGAGGTATAAGTGTCATATTTAGTTTTTAATCTAGTACATTTGACATAGGTTACATTTCTATCACTCACAATAGACTCAACATCACTTTCTTTTACTGATGGAACAAATCTAGTAACAAATAATGCCCTTTTTCTACTTTTAGCAACCAAATCAATTTTATCAGAACCACTACCAGAAGTCAACTTACGTTGATTTTTATGTAAGCCAGTACTGAAATTCCCTCTATTATCTGTCTCTCTTGATCTTTTGTTCTCTAATCTCCTTTTGTTACGTGAAATAACTTGAACCCTTGATCTTTGTTCGCATCAAACTCAACTTCTTCCTGATTAGAGTCTACAAATTGTATATTCTCATTTCTAGTTAATTCTGGGAAATGATCAGGATCACTTATATCAACAACCTTAGGATTTTTACGAGAAGGTTCTACTGATACATTCCTCAAACAATTACAGGATTTATTCACAAGTAATTCATTAAGTTTTTCATTTTGAGACCTTAATTGCACTATTTCCTCTTTCAAATTTTCAAATTTCCCTAGAAATACTCTCTTCAGATCATTCAGTTTATTTTCAAAAATTTTCTCCAAAGAATCTTCAAAGTTTGACTTTCCAAAATCTCCAAAGTTACCATCTTTATGAGATATTTCAGAAACCCGTTCGCTCTGTGTACAATTATTACATAAAAATTCAGATAGCTGAATGGCACTACTGTCCATTTTCGAATATGATTCAACGCATGCAAAATGGCACTTAATTAAGTATTACATTTGATGGACTTTTGTCTACCATAAATGGGCTGACTACAAAAAGGACAATTCTCGCCAGTAGGAGCCATAATATATTGTCTATTGAATAGGTTATGTATTCACATGCAAATATACAAGACAATTCTACACATTACTGGCTCTAATGTGGGAACTAAAAGAAATTAAACAAAATGAACAAAATTACACAAAGTTACACAATATTCACAAAAATTCGCTTCTCGACCTACATTAGGATCTAAAAAAGAAAAGACCACACGACCCAGTCTACAAAGTGAGATGTATATAGAGAAAAGATAGTAGTTCCTTTTTAGCCACTGGGAGCCCTTCTGCGACACACTTCCCACCATAAAGGTAGAAAGGCCGACTTACTGCCCACAGTGTTACCAGCCCAACCACGAGGAGGCAGGGCACTACCCTCGGAAGAGAGATTGAGAAGGTCGTGGGCAGGGACAGTCACTCATAGATGGAAATTGGCCAGAAAAGAAAGGAAGACCTTAAAGAAATGAACGACCACGGGGCCAAATAATAATAATAATAATAATAATAATAATAATAATAATAATAATAATAATAATAATATATTTGATTTTGAGTTTAGCGCCGCTGTCAGCAGTGCGGCTATACGAGACGTGAACCTATAGTTTAACGTAGTCTCCGAACCACATGCGCTCCCGCCGGGAATCGGACCCGGGTCTCCCACGCCAAAGACGCGTATAATAATAATAATAATAATAATAATAATAATAATAATAATAATAATAATAATAATAATAATAATATGAACTGCGTTCTGATGAAGGAGGTATTACGGCTGACAATGATCTCCTGGACACTAGAACTTCGGATTTATTTTCAGATTTACGAAAATCTTACAGATAGATGCAAGAAGTGATTTGCACTAAGGAGGAATCACATTGGGATATATAGAAAAGGTTTTACTCCTGTACACCTTCTTACTTTTGGATACATTAGAAAGTTGTCCATCACTTTCGTGTAATACATATACTATAAAAGTGTACGGCAGGAATAACTGAAAAGTTACAAAATGAAAAAAAGCATCGAGTGGGATTCGAACCATGTTCAAAAGTACTAAATTCACGCAGGAAGTAAGAATTTAGCACACATGGCTATCGAAACAATTGCGAAGTTTCATTCCAATTTTATGGATAGAGAACGGACTTCTTACCAACTCTCCTTTTTTAAATGATTGGGGTTCGATTGGAGCGTCCCTTCAGCATTGAGGGTATATGGGCTTTTTTTAAATTAATTTTGTGGTCGAAAAGCGTGCATGCTTTACCTACAACCAAGTTTTCTGCACTTACCAAGCACTTACCAAGTATACCATTACACTAAATTACAAAAAGAGAACTGACTATTTCAAACAGCAAACCGTGAACTGTGTTCGTAAATCTCGTTATTATTTTCCTATGACTTTCCCATACCATTACATCGCATACGTTGTTGCCAAACCTACAATTTAAAGGAATAGAAAAATTCGGGCATGCAATTATATCTGGAGAAGTGTACAAAATACATATCTACATGCAATTGAGTTATCAAAGACATAATGATGCACAACCATTATAAATTATTTCATAGGAAAGTTTAATGAATTTAACTTCATGCATAATGAATAGAGTAACTGCACTATACGAACATAATCACTCATTAAATTTGTAACTTGAAACAATGTGTTCTATTCTGTAATCCAACAGCCTTGTGGCTCAAGCGTGTACGTTGTGGTTTCGTGTTCGACACCATTGGGAGTTTTGACTTCAATATGAGATCGAGCAATGGTTCGGATCTCACTTTAAGCCGTAGGCTCTATCTGATGTAGGCTTGGTGCTCAAAAATTCCAACCAATTGTAATTAGGCACCTCTCTGATCACAAGAGTCGGACTAATGAGATCGAAGTTCATATTAATTAAGGTAGTTATTTTTTTATTATTATCGTCTTTTTCTTCCTTAAAATATGAACCTTTTTTCGAATGTTTCTAACAATATATCTAGTAATACGGTATATTTCTACGTTCTGACGTTTATAATATTTGGTCTAGGAATTAATTCGTGCGGTTGGTACGCACACATTGAAGCTGTAGTACAAACACAAAATACATAAATACCTTAAGAAAAATATTGGCCATCGCTAGCCACCACTTTCGCCCATCTGTCAGGCAATGTACGGATTCCGTGGCGAAAGAAGTCCTCATCCTTGGAAGCGATCGAGTCAGAGACCCATGTTTCGATATTTTCTGAAGAAGTAAACCGCTGTCCAATCAAATCGTTGTTCATGCAATCGAACAAGTAGTAGTCCGAAGGAGCAACGTCTGGTGAATACGGCGGGTGGGGTAAAACTTCCCATCCGACATTTTCTAAATAGGTTTTGACCGGTTTTGCGACATGTGGGCGAGCGTTATCATGTTGAACAATAAGTTTATCATGTCTGTTCTCCCATTCTGGTCGTGTTTTGGCCAGAGCTTGCTTCAAACGCATTAATTGTCGTCGATAACGTTCTCCATTCATAGTTTCACCCGGTTGCAGCAGCTCATAGTACACCACACCTTTCATATCCCACCATATGCACAGCATAACCTTTGCACAGTGAATATCTCGTTTTGGTTGTGATGGACCTGGTTCACCTGGTTTCACCCAGGCCTTTTTTCGTTTAGGGTTCTCGTAATGGATCCACTTCTCATCACCCGTAATAATTCGATGCAGAAACCCCTTTCTGCTCTGTCGTTGAAGCAGCAATTCGCAAATGGTTTTTCGTCTTTCAACGTCTCTGTCTTTCAATTCATGTGGAACCCAATGTGACATCTTTTGAATCATTCCCATGGCTTTCAAGCGTTTGGAGACTGTTGTTTGATCAACGTCTAATGCTGCTGCAAGTTGTTCCTGCGTTTGACACGAATCCTGCTCGAGCAATGCTGTCAATTCTTCGTCTTGAAATTTTTTTGGCTGTCCAGCTCGCTCTTGGTCTGCCAAGCCGAAATCACCACTTCTAAACCGTGCAAACAACTTCTGACACGTTCGCTCAGCTAGAGCATGGTCACCATACACTTCCACCAAAATACGATGACTTTCAGTCGCACTTTTCTGCATGTTAAAGTAATGCAGCAGGACAACCCGCAAAAACACTTTATCAGGCACAAATTGCGCGATGTTCATTTAACTACAAACTGGTGTTGTTGACGCTTTAATCCACTGCCCTATACTACGAACGATACGCGATGACAGGGGTTTGCAACACATGTGTGGATACACGGAACTGTGGGACGCTCCGTTCGTTGCGCCATCTCTTGTCCACCCGCACGAATTAATTCCTAGACCAAATAGTTGTAGACAAACACTGTATCCGTCGGTTTTCTGGAGTCTTTCCCGTTTCCTCTCATCTTGCTCATTATGCCATTATCATGAGTGTTGCTCACAAAACGAGACGAGAAATAAAGTTTTCTCGTCTCGTTCTGTAAGTTTATGCACAAAATTTATTCCTTGATCCACCCCCCCTAAATTTTATCTACAAGTTATCAGAATCCTTCCGCGTCACAAGATGTCCATGAAGGGTGTGATATAACATTTTAATCATATTTGTTATTGGAGTGTATTGTGTAATGAGTTGCTTGTCTTTCAACGATGATAAAAGCTCTTCATTATGTTCGTACAATTATTTTATCAGTTTTTATACTATGAAATATATAAAACTAAATCAGTATTTGAGATCATAAACAGGTGAATCAGTATTTCTCACGAGATTCGAGAAATTTCTCGTCTCTTCTCGAGAAAGAGAGTAGAATTATCATGTTTCTCGTCTCGTGGGCAACACTGATTATCATCCATCTCATCATCACCGTCTCTTTTAGTCTCTGTGCATATCCGTGGAACGTTAAACCAAAAAGAAGAAAGGAAGGAGAATAAAAAAAGGAAAAATGGTTGTTATAGTGAAGGCGTTATCTTGAAATAAAACAATAAATTGCCTAAATTTGAGTCAAGTTGACTGGAGTTAACCACCTTGACTTAATAAGTTTTAGATTGTTGTAGTTTCACCTTATGAATGATGAGATTGCCTGCTTTTACTCAGGACTAAATTAAATGTTTTGCCGCTCCTCACTGCGATGTACAAAATATTAACACAATAGAAAATACTTCTGTTTCAACATGTTTTATACATTTTAATGAATAATATGGTAATAGGGTGTAACACGCAGCAGCACAATAGCGCTATGCGCCCGCCCTTATGCATCTCTATTGTAAGTACAACGTTAAAATTTCACTCGTTTTCAACCATCAACGATTCAAGCTAATATATTCCTTAAAGAAATTATTTCTTTCAGGGCTTTAAGTCTGCCTTTAATCATGTTTATTATTAACTTCTGTAGTTTTTTTGACTTGCTAATTAAGTTTTCGCTCAACGTTCCCTCTAGTCCCGCGCATCTTGAACCCAATGGTAAATCTAGCCCTGATCATGCTTAAAAATAACTATTCGTAGAGATGGATAACCATTTTTTAAGCATAACCATACACTTATCAGAAATGTATAGCTGCTTGCCGTACTTCACTTGTCTGGCATCTTGTGTACGCACAAAATTGAGTTCGAATAATTTTAGGTGACGTTAACAATAATCAAAATACTTTCTAATAAACTAATAGTTGATATTTGAGTGTATGATAATGTATTTAAACAATACAACAACTACCACATTCGGGAGGAGAACCTTTAATTTGTACAACTCGTCGAACATTTTAAACAAAATATCAACTTCTCTTTAGAGAGAGATTGAGTTACTTATGATCAGAAACGGCTACAGGATTTTTTCCAAAAGGGGGCGGGGGGCTGGCGCCCGACACCAAGTGAAGTTAGAAATATACACATTGATACATATAATACTTTATGTAAAACAACCATTTTGACGCACATTGCATCATTTTATTTACTAGAGTAAATACATTAAATACTGTAGTGGGTGAGAAGGAAATTAATATTTTTGTCATGTATTTCGAAGAAGAAATGCAATTGCCCTCCTTTGACCTTACTGTGAGCGTCTATGCCTCTGATTATTGTAAGATATTACCTGTTTGGAAAATTATGATTACAAGAAATAAGAATAACTAATACTACATGTGGGATAGAAAGAAGAAAATGAAAATTATCGTTGAGTGTAGCGTTTAGCCACTAGAACAGCAGGAAAGGTAAATGAAAATTGATTTAAGAGGATTTTTTGATAATAGTGTAGATGACACACGAATAACTTATTTACACCATCATCCGAAACTGATTACAAATTTTAACTTTAATTAAAACATGAGAAACCTATATCTTTAATGTGCAAATTTTCATTTCAGACAAGGTAGTGCCCTCCTATATCAGAATTAGTCTCACACAGTTACTTCGAATAATAATTGATAATTTAGTTTCAATTATTTGTAATCATTTCACAATGACTGTCGATCATTTCTGTGCTAAACAAGTATAGATTTATTAAGAAGGTATATAGATCTATATCAAGTTACAAAGTTTGGGGAAGGGTCCAGACCGCTGGACGCCCCGCGTGGGTGCACTCCGACGAGAGTAAGAACAAGTGTAGTATCATCTGATATGATGTTAGAAGGAAATCTGTTCAAGGACGGCGATTGAGCAGTGGTGCTATCCTAATATTTTAACAACCGCTTCTCTGTATATATATATATATATATATATATATATATATATATATATATATATATATATATATAGATAGATAGATAGATAGATAGATAGATAGATAGATAGATAGATAGATATAGATATAGATAGATAGATATAGATATAGATAGATAGATAGATATAGATATAGATAGATATGAATATAGATATATAGAAGGGTAGATCAAACCCCCCACGATTTTGAAAAAAATTAACCGGGGTTTCTTGTCCCTAGATCAGTTTTGTTCCATTTCATGAGTTAATACTTTGTGCAAAATTTTAGCAAAACTTACGAATATTAGCAACATTTTATATTACCAGTGTCAAAGACTCGAAGTATGTTTTAAAAAAATTGAAGTGCAAATTTGATAAGTAAAAGAATTTATTGAAAGGATTACACAAATTTTCACATTTTAACAATATATTTTAAAAATTATATCTCATTTACCGTAACGTAATCTAAACTGTCTGACAAAGATATTTCACAGCTAACACGTGACAACTAGTCTTTTCGTAGTCGTTTGCGCAAACTTGGGCTGTCTTTTCTATTCTGTTCAACCACTTGCAGAATGTTTTGGAAATGTTCCTCTTGTTCTGCTGAAGAAAAAAAATCCGCAGTCAGCTTGATTCCACGTTCTGCACAGCTATTGATAACATTCACGGCACTGATATTGAGAAGTAAGTTTTGAAGTAGCCAGCCTGCAACTTCGTCACCGAGGAAGTCATCTTAGAGTTTCAGGGTGTGAAATGTAAACTAGGAGTCTGGTCCAACCAAATCGGCTAGAGATGTAGTATTGGTAATTTATTCAGGAAACCGAGGTTTTCCAAATCCTGTTCCATAACGTTCATTTGAATTTGGTAGGGGAGTAGCAGGTTTCACAGCTAAGAGTCTACTGGCAAGAGAACATTTCTGTTCGAAGGGCAGCGCGCTGCTGAAAAGACTCAGAGAAACCATCTCTGATGTTAAATACCACAAGTGCCGTTGAAATGCACGTATCGCACTCTCAGAAATTAATGGATTTATGTCCTTGTACAGCAGTAGATTTTGATAGAGCTTCAAATCGTTCCATGGAGCATCAACTGCAGAGTCGCACGTCATCCACCACACACTGTACACATGGGTAACAAATATGACAAAGTCTCTAAGCTTTGTAAACTGTGGTTGAGAAATGATGGCATTGTGCGGTAATGTCTGAATATGTTCCTCCAATAAACAGATTTTAATGGCATAGATCAATTTAGCCATCCATTTCACTCTGTGAACAGCACCCGGTCGTTTGAATTTAACTGGTTTGTCGAATTAAAAAAAAAAAAGTATGTAATGCTGAAATCCGTCAGACTGTGAGCTATGTACATTCGTGTCTCTAGGACAAAATTTTCGACAAACTTTAAAAAAGAATATAATATAATAAATTTTATTCAGGCTCATACCTTAAAACAAAATAAGTAATGCCTAGGGTAATTAACTTAATAAATAGGTTTATAAATCAGAATCTTATCTACATATGAAATCATAACACTTGAGTTCCTCTATTAAAAGTTTATTAGAAAGAGATTGATAAATTATTTAAAATAGCTTCCTTTAAAAGTGCATGAGATATACCTGCTGGGTATTCTCTTCTCTAATTTTTCTCTCGCTTTAGGTGCCTGTGGCAGACAGAAGAGTTAGCCCTAATTAAAAGCGTCCTCTGTCTATCTTATAAAGGACATTGACTGCTACATCAAAAGCCCTGTCCTACCACCCTACTTCGTGTACTGCTTTAAATAGGAGATGCACTAGAAGGATATCTATCTAAATACTTACTAAAAGAATAGCTAGGAAAGGAGAATGAGTTCGCTTTAAAGTAGCGAGAGATCCTTAAATAGATCAGGCAGGTAAAGGTTAGAAAAGAACCATACTCCCTTAAATAGGAGATGTGATTCTAAAAAAAAAATCTAAAAATCTCTATCAGTAGCCTCTCACGAATCTACATCGAGAGATCGAACCCAGGAATCTGAGTTCAGAGTATTTATAAAAACCTACTGTATCCTGCAAGAGAGAGAAATTACTTTATAACCGACCAAAGCCGTATACAGTTTCAGTTTTGAATACGCGTACGTACTCTAAAATCCTAATATCTGGGAATTGCTAGTCTAAATGCCATATCCACCTAAATATGGAATGTAGCATTTCAAGGATCAAATACTGTCCCTATTCTACAGGGCCTAATTCCCTAGCAAAAAAATATATTTCTTGAATTAGTACAAGAATTATTTTTCTATATCCCTTCTTCTCACAGGACCTCATTTTAGTCCAAGAAAGAAGTCCCTTTAAAACGAAAACCTACTAGAAGGTAGAACCTAATACAGCTCATGCGTTCTAGCGAGGAACCCTTTTTTTAAGACTCGGAGAACTTAAACAGTCCAAGCAAGACCTCCGTAATACTCTCCCTCTCGAGCCAATTTTACTCGGTCTTATATACTGCTGAGAGAGAAAACAAATGAAAAAGAAGTTTAAAAAACTATGGGAGGAAAAGAATCTTTGAAATCAAGACGTTACTAACGTAAGTGTTTCCATCTAGTTAAACGAAAATTTTATAGAGGCGAAAAATGTTTTAAAGAATATATGATATATGCTAAGTAAGATACATAATATTATTCAATTAATACATAAATATATCAAATTGTAAATACACTTAACATATAATATTAAACTAAGATAGAAATAAATAATATTAACCAGATCTGCCCAATATTCCCGACATATATAATATATAAATTTTACATACTAATATATTACACTATTCTAACATTTTACATATTATAATCCAGCAAATGACCCAAAGTGACACTTGCACTGGAGTCCCAGATATTTATCCGTCGACGAATGTGGTGGAGTTCAATGAACTCGAGGTAGTCATCTCTCAGAACTGTGCCTTGCACTGAACTATTTTCATTTTGTTTTAAATTATATTGGGAAATTTTTAGAAAATCATTTTGTAAATTTTTAAGTACACTTTGTTCACTTTTGTTAAACGGAGATGGATCAAATCGTGGGAGAGTGTGTTCACTGATATGAGGTAATTTGTCATAGTGCTCACGAAATTTTGTGAAAAGGGAAACATCAGGTGACTTAGTGATTTCAATATTCAAGTCTTTAAACACTTGTCCAACTATAATTTTACCTATATAATGGCGAAAGGTGACCATAGAAGAGCTCGATTCAGCATTTCCTGTAACACCACGCAAGCAGCAGTAACATGGACGGTGTTTGATGCCGTAGTATCAAATGTCATATTTATTATGTTGTCTACACAGTGCCATGACTTCAACAGATCCATGTAAGTTCGGCAATAATGACCCCAGTATTCATACCAACTACATGTTTGTGAACAGGTGTACCCAGTAGCTTTAGTTCATTCTTGTTCCCCATGACGACTGTAAGACGTTCTTCTTTCACGTATTTATTGGGCAAAGATGACATCCTCAGTGTCCCAGTCTACGGTGGCAAGCTCTGGAGGAGTCCAGTTTTCCATTAAGGATCCTGATATCTGTTGGCTAACCTTTCGTCGGCTCCTATCTGCACTGGAGTACGACGTAGTGACTTTTGATGTATCTCCATTTGGTTCCTTTATCAACGCTTTAGTATAAATAGGCTGTTGTGCAGGCGTCATTTGCAAGCGAATTGCTAAAGCTACGATGTTTGGTCGTTGGATAATATCATGTGGGACAAAAACACTTGTTCCAGTACGCACTGAACGATGATTATTGGAGCGTCCTGCTGAATTGGTGACAGAAGGATTTGCAGATACTACAGTACAGTCTAGTTCACTCTTGGTTGGTTCCTCGTCTTCGTTGTCATTTAGCATCTCAGGCATATCAGTTCCAACAGCTATAGCGGATGCAGCCATCTCTTCATGCGTCTTTTTCCTCCTCTTCTCTTGTGCCTCTTCACGAATCTTCCGACGTCTGATTTTGTTAGCCAACACTCTGTCTTATTAGCCGAATGTTGCTGAACGGTCGGTTTTCGTAGATTCCAGAAAACGTTTATCCTCTTCATTCCTTATAAGTCTATTCACGTTGGCAGGCCTTAACTGAAATGTGTTGTTTAATTGTTTCTCCATTTACCGAATTTTTGATAGAGTGGCTGGACTGGATCGACGATTTTTAGGTATAGCCCTATCTTAGCATTATCATCTAGTAATGAAATTATTTTCTCACACGCTTTTCGTTCTGAAATCGGGTTAAGTGCGACAAAACAAGCTTTGCAGCAACCCACCTTGTCCGATTGATCTTTCGTCCATCCTCAACATAATATATTACACACCTCAAAATCTGCAGACATGTTGATAAGCGAGAGCCGGTGAGCAAAGCGTCGCACAGTGGTCGGAAACTTGGAAAAAGCGGACAAAAATAGTTTATCCCGAAACAATGGAAGTTGACGGACGTCTGTCTAATGCTCTATACGTAATTGTCCTTTCTAAATCGATTGCAACTACTGCGAAAGTGATTCGAAGAACCTCGCTTCTAGACGTGCAATTATGTATACAGGGTGGTCTAAAAGTGTGGAAACCCCTCGCATAAATGTCAAATACTGTAAAATATAACCACAATGTAGGGGAGTAATAAAAGTGAGGAGAAATTGAGAGGACACAAACCAATGAAAGCCGCCATCTTGAAATCCACCATCGTGAATCATATATAGTTTATAAATTGAAAACATAATATGTTGATGCCGTATGTGAATTGGGCATCGCTAGCCAGTACGAAGTTACGACAAGCGTTAATATGAATCCAAGAAGCAGTTACAGGTTCAATGTGCTCTCCCTCTAATTGTATGTGTAGCTAATAAAAAGACGGTGTAAAACACATGTGTTTGGCCTTAGGATACAAAATTAAAATTCTCAGTTTTGCACTCGCACCATCTTCGAAGAAACACTAATACTTACTGTAATGTAATTTAGTTCAGAATTACGTTGTTTCGGTAAGATTAAAAGATTCAATATAGAATTTTCTTGTATACTACTGCACTAACATGTAATATACAGCAGCTCCACATGACTGATAATTTATCACTCCAATATGTATGAGACTTTCAGTACAGCTTTGATTCAGGACGAAGGGCAATCCAAATTACGTACAAGAGAATATGTCTTTTCCCTTTGTAAGGCTCAGATAGCGGATCTCGATTGCGACCACAACATTACTTACTACACATTTCCAGTTAGATGGGGCTGAGTCCTTCAGCTGCACTTGGCTGCATCTACTTCCAATGCTCAACCTTTGTATTACTCATGATGAGCTCAATAAACCTTATTTTGCAGATAAGTAAGGATAAGCTTAGACTGCAGAGTTAAAAACATCAGCGTATATGTAACTTTTCGGTAACACTTAACAAATCTATGATATGAATGATATGACAATGGATAACAAATAAAATCCTTCACTAAACACACAGTATTTGAGCCCAATGTACTATTCAACCGCTTTCATCGATCTCAGAACGATATAGTGCCACATAGTGCAATTTGTGTCTCCAGATGATGACTCGAGAAGTATACAAATATATATATTTTTTGCATTATTTTGACTTATAGAATAATCCTCTGTGGTCCGTGAGCGCCATTTTTAGAACACCCGATATATATATATATAGGGTGTTTTAAAACAACACCAACAAAAACGTTCGAGAGGTAATTCCTAACACCAAGATAAGACGAAAAGTATAGACCAACCTGGGTGCACAAATGCTTCCTTTCGGAGTTATAGGCTGCCCAAAACATGAAAAAATTAACTTTAAAGGTCCATAGCTCCAACAGTATGGAACCTACCGTAGTCGTGTTAAGACTTCACTTAGGAACTAGAATGTGCCCTATCCAAATATTGATGTTTCAGAATACTGCGGTACTTCCGCAACTGATTTTATAGAGGTAGTTTGTGAATACTTCAAATTATGTGCCCGTAGCCAAACTACCTCCATAAAAATTGTTACGTGAGTACCTTAGGATTCTGAAACATGTATTTTTGGATAGTGCACATATTAGTTCCTAAGTAAAGTCTTGACCCGACTACGGCAAGTCCCATAGTTTTGGAGCTATGGATCTTTAAACTTCATTTCTTCATGTTTTCGGCAGCCAATAACTCCGAAAGGAAGCATTTATGCACCCAGCATGATCTATACTTTTTGTCTTACCTTGGTGTCAGGAATCATCTCCCAAACGTTGTCGGTGTTTTCTCTGTATAGGCCTATATAGTATAGAAAGAAACACATTGAACAGCATTTTATTCTTGAAAGATTAGCTGTGATAATGCTTCGATAATATTTCTGCAGATGGCACAAGTAGTGGTATGTTTCCATGTTTCTCTGTACGCTATCTCTGTGTGTCTGCCATCTCGCGGTAGCAGTGTGAACTATTCGTAAATTATTTAGTCCTCTCTATCAAGACAATCAGAAAACAAAGAATTGACAAACATCAACGTTAATTTTATTGGATTAAGGCAGGGATGCAAATAAACAACAAAGTTTTACTAGCCCAAGGAAAAAGCTACTAGCCCAAATTCCACAATAGAAACCATTTGCCTATTGTGGAAACCTACCTTCGGTATATTAAATACTCGCCCGCACTGATGCATTATTATTTGCATCCCTAGATTAAGGAAAACGAAAATGAGAGATACATTACTGGTTTACGGTTGCAATTTTAGTTTTCTTTAGCGTTTATTAACTTGTTTAAGTGAGGTTTAGAAAGCCCGGCTTCCTGCGCACTTATGAATAAAACTACATGAAAATAATTTACTTTAAATCGAAATGCGATTGCAAATACGATAATACAAAATGAAGGAAGGAAACCCACAAGAAAATGAAAAGTCTAGCTGTGAAGACTGCAGAGGGAAGAATGGAAAGATCTGACCAGTGTCAGACTGACCAAGCTGAGGGCTCTTGGCGCGGGTCCTTAAAAGACCCCCACCCATATATATACAGATGGTGATCAGAAAAATGGAAACACCTGTAGTTGGCAACACGTCAGATGTATGAGTTGGCAGTGGTGTCGTGGCGCCCGCAGCGCCGAACCGCTGGTGGTCGTGTGTTAGGTCGGTCAGGCGCAGTGGGACAGCAGTGTCCAGTGGCTGCAGCAGACGGAGGTAGTGTAAAATGGAAGACCTCTCAGATTTTCAAAGAGGGCAAATTGTTGGTGCGCGGTTATGTGGAGTGAGTGTGACGGCAGTGGCTACTGTGTTAGGTGTGTCACGTGGGACAATGTCGAAGGTGATGACAGCCTACACAACACACGGGAAAACCACATCGGGGAAGCGGAACAGTAGGCGGAAGAAAATCATGAGTGACAGGTGACGCCGGGTATTAAAGCGCATTGTCACGCAGAACCGTCGTGCCACTGCGGAGCAAGTGACGGAGGAACTCAATCAGCACCTCCCCCACCCTGTTTCGACAATCACAGTCCGCCGCGAATTACATGACATGAACTTACGGGTTCGTGTTGCACGGGTCAAACCGCTCATCAGGGACCATAACGCTTTCGCAGGCCGCAAATGGTGCCGCGACCATGCAACTTGGACTGTTGAGGACTGGAAACGTGTGATATGGTCGGATGAGTCATCCTTCACCCTATTCCCAACCATGGGCCGTGTTTATGTGTGGAGAACGCCCAAAGAAGTTTATGATCTGCAGTGTCTCCGCCCAACTGTGAAACATGGCGGCGGCTCAGTGATGCCGTGGGCCGCCATATCATGGTTTTCATTGAGTCCTGTGGTCACACTTAGCGGACGAATCACTGCCAACGATTATGTGGCAATTTTAGGAGACCACTTGCATCCTATGGTCCGGATGTTGTTCCCGGACAATGACGCCATCTTCCATGATGATAATGCACCCATTCACAAAGCTGGTGTTGTTTCAGCGTGGTTTGAGGAACATCGGGATGAAGTTCAACATCTCCCCTGGCCCGCCCAATCCCCAGATCTCAACATAATTGAACATTTGTAGTCCGTCTTGGAAACACGACTCCGGCGACGATTTCCACCTTCATCCTCTCTCACAGAACTGGCCGATGCCCTGCACGAGGAATGGTGTAAAATTTCACTTTCTACTATTCACGACCTCTGTGCCTCCATCCCACGTCGCATCAAGGCTGAAGGCGAAAGGTGGCCCGACACCATATTAATCTGGTAAGTTGCAATTTCGTTCAGGTGTTTCCATTTTACTGATCACCATATATATATATATATATATATATATATATATATATATATATATATATATATATATATATATATATATATATATATATATATATATATATATAGGGTGTTCATGAACTATACCGACAAATTGTAAGAGATGATTCTCTACATCAAAATAAGGGGAAAAGTTCATATTGACCTGCAGGGAGATCTGCATAATTTCAGAGTTAGGACTGTCCAAAATCACGAAAAAGTCAAATTTCAACAGGCCCTATTTCGAATTCCAGAAACTGTGGGTCGTGGTCCTTATTAACGTAAAGGAAGTCACGCATACGCAATCAAAAAATGCATATTTCATTTTTTTCAGCGTGTACAGGATATTCCATACAAGGTGAAATTCCCAGATATGCCATCAACCGAATTTTGAGATATGCTCTGACTTTATGATTGGTCCAAAGTAAGCAAACGATAAGCCTTGATAGCAGTGAACACAGAATCATTTGGCGCGATATCGGAAGTGTTAAGGATCGCCAGCAGCACGGTTTTTCGTACTAGGGAAAACGCATGCTGTAATGTTTTCTCTCACGCTTATAAGTGAAAAAAACGTGAAATATAGGTGACGAAATACATCACATCACACGTTATTCTGTACACAAAAAATGCATGGAGTTACCGGTTCCAAAAACTTCCGACTTCCCTCCGAAGCACTAGATATCCATAGTTGTCAAGGCTTACATCTTGCCTACTTTGGACCCTCCTTAAAATCAGAGTATATGTGAAAGCTCTATTGAGAGCGTATCTGAAAATTACACCCTGTAGGGAATACACTATACACCTATTAAAAATTGATTTAAAATTCACTTTTGGTCTGTGTATGCTTCCTTTACGCTGATAAGGACCACCATTCACAGTTTCTGGGATTCGAAGCAGGACCTGTTGAAATTTGCCTTCTTCGCGATTTTGGACAGCCTGTGTACTGTGCACTTTTCGCCATAGGTCTGTATGAACTTTATCTCTTATTTTGATCCGAGGAATCACCTCTTACAATTTGTCGATATAGTTCATTTTTGTATATATATATATATAATGTTACGGACTAGAGAGGGTGTTTGCTAAGTATGAAGTTTTACTGGCTCACGAAGCCGTACTGATATGAGCAAGGGGGCACCTAGACGACTTCTTTCGGAAGGGCGAACTTAGGTTTCCGCATCCTTTTTGGTAGGAAGACTCAAGAAAGCATTTGCGATCGCGAAAATTCGACCAAGGCCTACAAGTCTTTCGCCTCGTGATCCCTGCGGGGGCCCTTGGCCACTGGCGTCTCTGGCATTTAATTTTTTTTGGGGGGAGGGCATCAAAGAAAGTGATTTAAATGGTATTACCTAGCCCAACCTGTGTATTATTTTCGATTCCATTTCTTACCATTCTGCTTACCTTCACGGATCCATTGGGGTATATCAAGAACTCTGTTCTAATCGTTTCACAGTCTGAATATTATATTCCAAATAAATATAATAATTATTATTTATATGTTATTCTGTCGTTAGTATATAAATTATAATAAAATATTTAATATTTTGTGCTTCAAAATATTGGGGGGACGCGTCCCTCTCGTCCCCTCGCCAGAGACATCCATGCCCTTGGCGATCACTAAGTAGCCAACGTGGCCAGTCCGGCACTGGATCTGACAAATTGAAAGTCTGCCGAGGCATGAAGAAAAGTAAATACTTTGTTCTGAATACCCCACCAATGCTCATCTTTCTCTTTCTGTCTCTCTATAATACGAGATATACAATATATCTCGTACTATATACAGATGGTGATCAGAAAAATGGAAACACGTGAACAAAATTGGAACTTACCAGATTAATATGGTGTCGGGTCACCTTTCGCCTTCAGAACATCCTTGATGCGACGTGGGATGGAGGGATAGAGGTCGTGAATGGTAGCAAGTGGAATTTTACACCATTCCTCGTGCAGGGCATCGGCCAGTTCTGTGAGAGAGGATGAAGGTGGAAATCGTCGCCGGAGTCGTGTTTCCAAGACGGACTACAAATGTTCAATTATGTTGAGATCTGGGGATTGGGCGGGCCAGGGGAGATGTTGAACTTCATCCCGATGTTCCTCAAACCACGCTGAAACAACGCCAGCTGTGTGAATGGGTGAATTATCATCCTGGAAGATGGCGTCATTGTCCGGGAACAACATCCGGACCATAGATGCAAGTGGTCTTCTAAAATTGCGACATAATCGTTGGCAGTGATTAGTCCGCTAAGTGTGACCACAGGACTCAATGAAAACCATGATATGGCGGCCCACAGCATCACCGAACCGCCGCCATGATTCACAGTTGGGCGGAGACACTGCAGATCATAAGCTTCTTTGGGCGTTCTCCACACATAAACACGGCCCGTGGTTGGGAATAGGGTGAAGGATGACTCATCCGACCATATCACACGTTTCCAGTCCTCAACGGTCCAAGTTGCATGGTCGCGGCACCATTTGCGGCCTGCGAAAGCGTTATGGTCCATGATGAGCGGTTTGACCCGTGCAACACGAACCCGTAAGTTCATGTCATGTAATTCGCGGCGGACTGTGATTGTCGAAACAGGGTGGGGGAGGTGCTGATTGAGTTCCTCCGTCACTTGCTCCGCAGTGGCACGACGGTTCTGCGTGACAATGCGCTTTAATACCCGGCGTGACCTGTCACTCATCATTTTCTTGCGCCCACTGTTCCGCTTCCTCGATGTGGTTTTCCCGTGTGTTGGGTAGGCCGTCATCACCTTCGATACTGTCCCGCGCGACACACCTAACACAGTAGCCACTGCCGTCACACTCACTCCACATAACCGCGCACCAACAATTTGCCCTCTTTGAAAATCTGAGAGGTCCCCCATTTTACACTACCTCCGTCTGCTGCAGCCACTGGACACTGCTGTTCCACTGCGCCTGACGTAGTATGGAGACCGACGTAACACACCACCACCAGCGGTCCGGCGCTGCGGGCGCTACGACACCACTGCCAACCCATACATCTGACGTGTTGCCAACTACAGGTGTTTCCATTTTTCTCATTACCATCTGTATATACAAAACTAAATAATATAATCTTCCCAGGAATCGGTTGGAACGATGATCAGTTACACTATGCCATTTCCAGGCTATAGGTTATCTGTGTCCGTCTGTTTGTCGGCAGGTATCTGCAAAAACTGTAATAAATATGAAGACGCTGTTTCTTGCAATCGGTTCGGTGTCCTAAGAATAGGTTCCACTTCCTTCTTTAACCTGTTATTCAAACAGGAAGTGATTGAAATTACTCTTTTTTTTTTTTTTTGCCGTAGAACAAAAACTGTAATAGATAACAATTAGCGGGATTTTTGCAGGCGGTTCAGCGTCTTAAGAGAATATTATCACCTGCAATTCTCTACTATAAACGGAAGTGGGTGAAATTTACTAGTACTTCCGCTGTCAATACTAATTCCATAGAGCAAAATCGATACGAAATATTGAGAAACGGTCTTTTTCGAATCGATTATGCGGCTCAAGAGTAGGTCCCAAATCTTCCGTTAACCCTCTATTGAAATCGGAAGTGGTAGAAATTAACCGTTTTCGGTTTTAATGTCGATTGCCATACAACATAAACGTAATAGATAACAAGTGGATTTTAGCAATCGATTCAGCGTCCCAAGAGAATATACCATTACCATCTGCAACATCTACCAAACCGGAAGTGGTTGGAATTTACTAGTACTTCCGGTTTCAATACTTATTTCCATAGAACAAAAGCGGTACGATACATTGGAAAATGGTTGTTCACAGTTTCAGCGCCCCTAGAGTGACACTGGTTGTCTAGGCTTTTGTCTAGGTTTTGAGATCAGAAGTGATGGAAATCTATATTTATTCGATTACGACACTGATCGTATAATGGATAAATGGAAATAGCGACAAGCAGATTATATATTGTTGATACTGGATTCATATATATATATATATATATATATATATATATATATATATATGAATCCAGTATCGACAATGTTTTCTCTGATTTTTATTATTAGAGGCCTATTATTATTGCAACCAAAAGTAATAGGTATAACTTAACACTTTCTTTTTTAATGTTAACCCCTTGAGTTCCAGGTGTTACTTTCCTATGTGCGTGCTGTAATACCAGCTTTGCATTTACTGTTAATAGACTGTCTAGATCGTTACATAGGGCATAGCGCGAGGAAAGCATTCATATTACTAGCACAAATATATATATATACACACACTACCGCTCATGGAAATTCGGACAGTGTTACAAACACATAAAGTAGAGGTACTGGGTAAAGTAGAGGTGCTGGTACTGTGAGAGTAAATACAAATATATCTGTTCGTATACCTGTATTAATTGCTACAGCGATGGAACAAATGTAAATCACAGGAAAAGAATATTCTCTGACAAAATTAATTACACTTTCGTTTCGTCAAAGAAACCGCCTTTTGCATATATAACTTCTTTTACTATTCTTTGCATCCCCCTAACTAGTTTTTCCAACACCTCTGGTTGAGTAGCCTTCCACTTGTCTAGGAGAATGTTCCATAGGTCATGCTGTGATTTTGGGCACTGAGCTCGCACTCGCCTATCAAGTTCATCCCACAACTTCTCGATAAATTTGATATCGGGCGATTGTGGGGAGCCATGCAATTAGCTGTAGAATTCCTTCTTCAGCTTGGACCTGGAAAGTACAGACGTTTGTTTGGGATCGTTATCGTGAACTAAAGTGAAATTTTGTCCAATTAAACGGAGACCAGATGGAATGCCTTGTGTTTCAAGAATTTCTCGATAATGTTCTTTTCGCATAATGCTATCGATTTTAGTTAAGCCGCCAATCCCAGCTTATGCAAAACACTTTTAAACTAATGCAAACTCTCCAGCATGTTTTACTGTCGCCAGTATGCATTCTGGTATCATTTTCTCACCCGGGGATCTACACACAAATCGTCGTCGCTTTTCTCCAAAGACTTCAAACTTAGACTTGTCGGTCCACAACAGACGTTTCGATTCTCTGACCAACCAGTTTTTGTGTGCGTATGCCCACTGGTCTTTTTTTGTTTATTACCACGCATAAGCGACGTCTTAGCACGGCTACATTTAAATTTGATTCCCATGGCCCATGTAAATTTGATTCCTGTATTCGCTGTTTCACGATACTGACGGATACTTTGTTGGAATGCGTTGTGTTGACCTCTGCTGTTATTTCTGGTGCTGTTAACCTCCTGTTACGCTCACTAAGTAATCTATTCGCATATCTTCAGCATCTGTTGTCACTCGAGACGGCCTTGGACGATCACGATCTTCATAAGTTCCGAAAGTGGCGTATCGCCTGATTGCATCATTAGCGGTAGATTTAGCTAACCTTAACTTTTTGGAAATTTCTCGCTCTGAATGCCTTTCTTTATGAAGGGTAACCATCGCTGCCTTTTTCACAATAGGTACAGGCTTTCCCCGCGGCAGCGTCTTGAAATTATGCACTTGCTTCTGATCACTGTTACGATCTTTACTCACCCAGTTTTACTAGTAACTAACGCTGCCCGATGCTCCCAACGGAAGCAACGATGTTCCACCGAGTGTATTCTATCTTACCACAACGATCGTAGTTCCTGTCTACCTCTTTCACACAATTGCTCGTCTAGGGTGCTCTACTATATACATTTGATACCCTTAAGCTTCTTTGGCGTTTTGCCACTTTACTTCCAAAACTGAGGCAAACATGTTAGTTTGGCATATTATACTGTATTGGGTTGGCCAAGTTTTCACATGTATTTATTCATATTACTGCCAGCCAAGCAACAAAGTTATGCCATAGTCAAAGTAACTTTGTGACTTGTTTACATTTGGACTGAAAAAGGGGAAATATCGGTGTTCTGAAGGGATTTTATGCTCCTTCGGATTGGCAACATTGACTAGAAATCAAAGACAAAGTTGTTGTTGTTTTTTCTTTTCCGATTTCGGAATACGATCTCGAATTTGCTAATTGTTTATCGCCAATACAAATATGTGTGTCGTAATTGAATGCTCCCTTAGGCCTGCCATACGGAGACAAAACGTTTTTTTTGTGGGGGGGGGGATTTTGTCAGTAAAGTGCTGTCACTTACGGAGAAATAGTAGAACTAACTCGTGCCTTGCATCCATTACAAAAAAGAAAATCATTTCCAGGATTAATACTAGGGATGGCCACAAAGTTCCGGTTCCGGCGGAACCGGTTCTCGGAGATCCGGTTTTCAAAACCGGATCTTAGAACCGGTTCCAGACCTGGATCCGAAAACCCGGTTCCAGAACCAGATCTTAGAAACCGGTTCCAGACCTGGATCCGAAAGCCCCCAAAGACGTAAAGGAGGCACAAAGTTCACCTGCAAAGAGGACCATGCGGTTGCACCCTCCCCGCCCAGACCCGCTTGCGCTCCCAGAAAAAAAAATTGGTCCACCAGTGGGTGTTTAGCCAAATGAGTTGGCCAGTTTGCCTGTTTAGCCAATGAGTTAGCCAGTCCCCAGTCCATTTAGCCAAATGAGAGAAGCGGCCGCCGCCTGGGTGTCTGCCTGTCGCTTCCACCATTTCATCTAGCACACTGTTCACAGCCTGCCAGCAGCTCGGGTTTAGCGTAGGGATTGTCACAAAGTTTCAGTTCCAGCGGAACCGGTTCCTCGAGGAACTGGTTCTTGGAGATCTTCTGGAACCGGTTCCAGACCTGGATCCGAAAACCCGGTTCCAGAACCGGATCTTGAGAACCGGTTCCAGACCTGGATCCGAAAAACCGGTTCCGGAACCGGATCTTCTAGAACCTGATCCGTTCAGACCCGAAAACGGGTTCCAGCAGGAACCGGTTCTGGCCATCTCTAATTAATATGACCCTTAATAAAGGATACGTTTTCATGACATCCCTATGGATGTCACTGGTACCCAAGAGGTTAATCCAATAGAGCAAGAACAGTAAGAGATAGCGAGTAATGGCATTTTGATATGTTCGAAAATCAGAATTTACCTTTGATCTTATTTCTTTATTGCAACTACAGGGTGCCCAGAGTTTGAGATAGCAGAGGCGGATCTAGAAGATAAAAACTAGGGGGAAGCAACAAGAATCTAGACTATCATAGGTATATGATGAATTTACTATAAACTTCCAAAAATATAGAAATAATAAACTAAGCTATTTTTGCTACCCTAAAAACTGGGGACCCTAAGCTCACCCAGCCCCAGCCTAGATCCGCTACTGTAAGATAGTAGAGCTTTTGAATCTGAAGCGATACACAAATAATGACAAATAATGGTTATACCGAAATGAAGCTTTGTTCATGCATATATTTTTAAATTAGGAAGCAACAGTTGAAGTACACTAGGAGCCACACAGTGTTGCAAGATGTAACCGAAGGTGAAAATCTTTTTTTTTTCTTTTTGGTACAAAACACGTAAATTGACTGATAACTCATATGTGTGGATGTTCTGTCGTTAATTTTCAGTTTGTTTAGTTGGAGTAGCTTGGGAACTATGGAGCAGAAAAAAGAAGTTTTCATTTCCACCGATAACCAATCGGATGAGGCCTCTGTAAAGAAGAACTAGGGAAATCGTAGTTTTAATAAATTAGCGTTCTGAATTGGCAACACTGCTGATGTTTCAGTGCATCAAAAGGTGTGTTATGAGTCTATCTACATTATGCAATTCCTAAAAACAACGAAAAAACTTTCAAATTATCATGATAAAACTTTTATTTACACGCACCCAGTCACACTACTATTCATTTCTGTGGGAGCAAGAGATATACAAGAACAATCCTCGAACTGTACAAGACCTGGAAACGAACATTCGCAGTGGCATTGAGAACATTAACATTTCTACCCTTCGTAAAATTTCTGCCAACGTGGTGAAACGTGTGAACTTGTGTTTTAATCAAAACAAGGGACACTTCGAGTATCTGCTGTAGAGTTGATAACTCACTTCGTGATAATAGCACCGACTGACCAGGTTCGATTTCCAGTGGGATATTTTTTCTAGTTCTACCCTTGTTTGTATGCGTTCTGGGGTTAATCTAGGATATTCAAAATTGGTACCTGGGATACCCTGGGGAAGTAAAGGAAGCCAGAGCTTGCTCTTGATCGCATCACCTTTATGAGGATCGAATTT
Organism: Thermobia domestica; assembly: GCF_964235325.1. Classification (NCBI taxonomy): domain Eukaryota; kingdom Metazoa; phylum Arthropoda; class Insecta; order Zygentoma; family Lepismatidae; genus Thermobia; species Thermobia domestica. The sequence continues at coordinate 159,159,140 of NC_137461.1, read as the reverse complement.
AAATTGTGAAACCTTAACCTCTACATACAACCCTTGAGCCTTCATAGCGTGTTCCAAAAAGGGAGACCAGATTGTTTTACTTATGGTACTCATTCATAATAGATATATTAGTAAGTACTAAATATGTCTTGTACAGTAGCGTAACCAAAGGAGATTTTGGATTTTAACCCCTCCCGCTCTTGAACAGATATAAAAATAAAATTTTACCACATTAAGATAGGCATACAAAATCTTGAAACAATAGATGAACTTGGGAGCTTGATCCCTTCCTTCCCTTGGTGAAATTCTGCGTGCGTTGGTATGGTTTCGTGTATAAGATATACGCATCTGTTTGCTATATTGTGCTGCGATGAGTGATGATACTCCGTGCAGTCAAAACTTTAATCCACCTGATAAATCATTTGACAAATGATGCTCTATTTTGTCTCATGAAATACGTGGGAGTATATACAAAATATTTTGCAACTGAACTAAAAATTTGAAGTATGTAGTCTTGACAATTCTTCTCTTATGAGTCAATCTTTCGCAATGTAGAATATTCTCTGTCTGCTTGTCTCTCTCTTTCTTTCTTTTAATGCTTGTTTTTATTATTTTTTTCAATAATCACATACACATGCATAAACAATTTGATTACTCGTTTACATCCATATGTTCTATGTTTACAGTACGTAGACTTCATCAACAACAGACAATAGCCAATGCCACAGTTCGCAATTAAGTGCAACGTATGGAATTTCATATGATGCCATTATTATTACAGTGACATTGTTTTCTTGCTAAAGAATGCAGATTTTTTCCTTCTGTGATCATTGTATTTCCATTGCTGAAATGACATTAATTGAGCAAAGAATAACTGAGTGAGCATTAGTACGATATTTCCACAGATCACAAGTAGGTCTACTCATACTGAGCATTCGTTTTTAATGCGTTTTACGTTGAGAGATAAACGATACCCTTATGTACAAAATTATAAACTTATAATCTATCCAGCTGAATTTTCGTGAACCTATCACGATGCTATAATACTGCCCTGGGGGTAAAGTTGCCAACCGACCGATATTTTACCGGTATCGGCGACCGGTACTTTTTTTTGCCAGGGTCAACCTTGATTTCAACTCTTAAAATACAATTATTATTCATCTGAACCAGTTTTTGTTAAAACTACGTCAGCAACTATTTGGTCGATTTTCATTTCTTGCGCTTTTGGACACTGTATGTATAGGGCTATCATTTAGTGTAAAAACAATGTGTTTTCCTTATCCCTAAATAGGAATAAAGGGCACGTTAGGATTGACATTCTGATAAAATAGCGTCAGTCGGTGACTGACGCTTTTATAACAATGCATTCAGCCACTCACACAAGATAATATTACTTATGCAACTGAAGTTTGCTATACTATTGACCAATCATTTTTATGGAAAATCATATAGAGGACTAGCAGCGTTCACCCCGCTTCGCTGCGGTCACCCCGGAACGCAATAAACTTTGTTACTTAGATAATTTTTACTTTTTCGCTTTCAAGTGATATGATAAAAACCATAGAAGATTGCAGTAAATGTTAACATTATATCGCCTGTCATTTATGTTAACCCGCCCCGCTTCGCTGCGGTCACCCCGGAACGCAATAAACGTTGTTACTTAGATAATTTTTACTTTTTCGCTTTCAAGTGATATGATAAAAACCATAGTAGATTGCAGTAAATGTTAACATTATATCGCCTGTCATTTATGTTAACCCGCCGAGTGACACGGTCATGCGGGTTGCATATAAATACGTTTATTTTTACCTATGATGAACTAACAAAGGATTTGTACGTTATGGACACTTGAATGGTCAATTATCTCAAGACACTGGTAATTAAAAATTAAAGTGATATGATAAAAACCATCTAGGGTCCAAATCCTAATAACCCCCCAAAAATGAAAGAAATTGGTTCAGCCGTATTAGCGTGATGAGGGAACAAAGGATTTGTGCGTTCTCTTTTATATATAAGATTTCTTTGACGTTCAATCAGAACAATGAAGAAGATGGGTAAATTGCAATATGAGTAATACTAGCCCTTTCAACTGGACTAATGATAGCGCGGTCGCCTTTGGTTTAACCTTTAAACTCTACCGAAACCGGAAGTGGTTCAAATTTACTGTTACTTCCTATTTCAATTCTGATTTACATACAGCAAGAACGGTAGAAGATATCCAGAGGCGGTTTTTTGCAATCGATTCAGTATCCCAAGAGTAAACTCCATCTCTTCCGTTAACCCTCTATTCTGACCGGAAGTGATAGAAAGCAACAATTTCCTGTTTCAATGCTTTTTGCCGTATAACAGAAAAATAAGAGGTAAAGAAGCGTTCTTTTAAAAATGATTCAGCGTATCTAAATATATCGGGACTGCCCACAACACACTATCGAAACCGGAAGTGGCTCAAATTTAATGTTATGATCTCAATTCTGATTTCCATAGAACAAGAACAGTAAAAGATATCAATTGGATTGGATTTGGATTTAACGCTACGTTCAACAGCGAGCTTATTTGAGACGTGGATCTTCCACTTTAACGTGGGCTCCGAACAATGAGCTTCCGACGGGAATTAGGTTCCGTCATCTTTATTAATCCTCTATTCAGCCCGGAAGTGGTAGAAATAAACCATTTCCGCTTTCTACGTTTATTGCCGTAGAAGGAAAACTAACACACAGAGAGAGAAGCGTATCCTTGCAATCGATTCAGCGTCTCAACACAACATATCATGACTACCTGTAACACACTGCAGAAAATAGAAGTGGTTCAAATTTACTATTGCTTTCAGTTTCAATACTGATTTCAATTGAGCAAAATCGGTATTTTACTATCTATTCAGTATCCCAACAATAGATTCCCTTTCCTCCGTTAGCATTTTATTCAAACCGGAAGTGTTAGAGCGTTCACCCCTGATGCTTGGGCTCTGTGGTTCGATCCCAGCTTGCGCCGTGTGGTGAACAAACACCGTGCTCGTGGGTTTTCTCGGGGTTCTCCCGTTTCCTCCCACTTTCCTCATTCCACCATTTCATTCATTTCTCATAATCACAGTCTCCTTTAGCCTAACCGGCATAATCGTCGGATGTAAAACTTAAAGATTTCATTTCATTTTCAAACCGGAAGTGGTAGATATCAGCCGTTTCCGGTTTCGATGTTGGTTATCATGGAATAAGAATATTAATAGAATATAGAGAAATTGCATTTTTAGAGTTGATTTAGCGTCTCAAGAGAACATACCACCATTACCAAGAAAATTACCAAAACCGGAAGTGGATGAAATTTACTAATACTTCCGATTTCAATACTTAAATTTATAACAAAAATGGTATGAGAAAGAGTAATGGCTTTTAGATAGGGATTCAACGTTCGAAGAACTGGTTCTATCTTTGATCTTATTTCACAGTATTAATTCAAGTTTGAGTATTGAATTCGTAAAGTTTGAAAATCTGCTATTGTTTCACATTGTGAAACAAAACTAACTTGTTATTTTTATAGAAATGAAAATTCCCCTTCTTCCTGAATTTGAAATTTTCAAAAACGTTGGAAAATTTTTTACCTTATTTCTAATGAGTTTATATACCTAATTTCATCTTCCTAACTTGACAGACTCGTTAAACACTAGATTTTTCGCATAAATTATGATCCCCACTTTCCCCTTCAGATATGCGTTTTCATTCAAGTTATGATGTCAGGTAGTCTAAAAAGTATTGAGCTTTTTGCGCACGAGATGGCGTTAGTGTCCCAAACCTTAAGATGCTGCTTAGGATGTATGAGTCGTAGCGAATCAGGTCTAAGGTTGTTTGACAGCTGACGGTTCACGCTATTAGATGTGCAAAGAGTATTGAAATTCTTAGAATCGGACGTAAGATATTGCGCCTTGAAGAAGAGTGGACTTTCTACAAAACTGTGCTACATTTTACAATTTCTTTTTGCTGAGAGCACAAATGCTATGCAGGGTCAAGATACGTTATCAAGTGCAACAGTGAAAAGATGGCTCAGTAGCTTTCGTTCTGGAAATTTCGATATCCACAAGATGCTCCTCGCAGTGGGCAACCAATCACAGCAAAAGTGGATGAATTATGTCGAAAGTCGAGCAAGTTCAGCATGCAAGCAATCTTGGCATCGCCAATGATCTAAACGTCCAACGCCAAACCGTATTAAACCATTTGGAAGAAGCTAGCTGCGAAAAGAATCGCAACATTCTGATGCCGCATGATCTGATTCAGAAAGCATTTATCCGATCGAATTTCTATGTGCGAGTTTCTAATGAAGTGTAAGGAACTCAAGGCATTTCTGAGACGGTTGATTACGAGTAACGAAGAGTGGGCAACATACGACAAAGATTTCAATCAAAGCTAGAAGAAGCTCTACAGTCTGGCAAATCCATATAGACGCCCAGGAAGTTACGATGTGCATTTAATGGGATGGAAGTGCTGCTGCTGCTAGGCAGAATGATGGACTCGGGCCAATGGTGTCGACTGTTAGCGCGAATTCTCCCAGCAATTCAAAAGAAACTGCCTGAACTGGTCAGCAGAAAGGATGTCGTATACCACGCTGACAACGGCAGACTGGATATATCTTTAACGACCCATGGCTAATTGAGAGAATGGCTGGGAGGTTTTAATGCATCCACCGTATAGCGTGGACCTTGCATATTAGGAAAATCATTTGTTTCTGTCTCATGGCCCCGCATAGCATAGTCGCTAACGCTCTCGCCTTCGGTGCGAGCGGTCCCGGGTTCGATTTCCGGTGGAGGTACTCGGCCGAAAAAGTGTAAAACGCTTTTTCAGGCCAGCTACCTTGAATGAGGTTTTCCTCATTTACACCAGGCAAATGCCGGGGTGGTACCTAACTTATAGGTCCCAGGCCGCTTCCTTCCTTCCTCTATCCTTTCTTCCTTCCCTTTCCCCAGATAGTGTGCTCGCCGAGGGACGTCATCCCTCAAAACGTGACGGGCTAAATGGAGAGAAATCTAAATCCTAAATCCTTGTTTCTGTCTCAGCAGAACTACATGAATTGTGTTATTTTCAAAATGAAGCCTGTGCAACCACGTATATATATATATAATATAAAATATGTATGTATATATTTAACTAGAGACCACATAAGTTCTATAGCGACGGGATTATGGTGTTGCTGCAAAATGGCAGGTTATCGAGCAAAATAGTGAATAAGTGGTTTCATGATATTATTTTTTCAAACCAGAATTAATGAATTCTCATATTTGGCCTCCAAAAGCTTAAACTTTTTAGACAACCTGATAAAAAAAAACTGTTCGGGGTGGTTGATAATTATATGCAAAAATTGATTTCAAACATTCAGCCGTTTTCCCGTTATTTGATAATAATACAATGCTTGTTCCGTTGATGTGTCATTGTTTGTTGTCTGGGGCATCAATTGCGTCTGCAGGACAGGGTTGTTTCCTCCCCTCGTACAGTTTGAAATATACAGCATATACATGTTAAATAATAATATACCAATAAAAGAACTCAAGTGCTGCTTCTATCGGGGAATCTTTCCACCCCAGGCAAAACCGGAATTTACACTTCTGTTTATAGGAGTCCATTTACAAATTGATAGAGACAAATAATCTCAAAGATGATTCTTTTAATTCGATTTCAATTACTGTAAGTATTTATATAAAATAACTAGCAGCGTTCACCCCGCTTCGCTGCGGTCACCCCGGAACGCAATAAACTTTGTTACTTAGATAATTTTTACTTTTTCGCTTTCAAGTGATATGATAAAAACCATAGAAGATTGCAGTAAATGTTAACATTATATCGCCTGTCATTTATGTTAACCCGCCCCGCTTCGCTGCGGTCACCCCCGAACGCAATAAACTTTGTTACTTAGATAATTTTTACTTTTTCGCTTTCAAGTGATATGATAAAAACCATAGTAGATTGCAGTAAATGTTAACATTATATCGCCTGTCATTTATGTTAACCCGCCGAGTGACACGGTCATGCGGGTTGCATATAAATACGTTTATTTTTACCTATGATGAACTAACAAAGGATTTGTACGTTATGGACACTTGAATGGTCAATTATCTCAAGACACTGGTAATTAAAAATTAAAGTGATATGATAAAAACCATCTAGGGTCCAAATCCTAATAACCCCCCAAAAATGAAAGAAATTGGTTCAGCCGTATTAGCGTGATGAGGGAACAAAGGATTTGTGCGTTCTCTTTTATATATAAGATTTTCTGGGAGAAAATTGGACAAAATATGGATACATTTTTTAAGAATATTGTTCTATTCGTTTATTTATTCTTTATACGAGCTACAACCATTTCTATATTCTTTTCGTCATTATACAGTTATTATCAACTGTTTTACAAAACATTTATTCAACGAAAAGCGGATATGCGTTATTAGAAATTTGAATCATTGTTGAGTATATTGTTATCATATATAGCCTATAATTTAAGAAAATTTTTTATTCTTTACAGATTTTTTTCCATGGTTATGATATGGAATCATTACACAATCATGTCCAACCAAAATATCTTCCTGAAGTTTACGGTGGCACTAAGCCAGAATACAGTTACAAGGAATGGTTAGGTATTCTAGAGAATAATGAGTACGTTACGAAAGGTAGGTAAAATTCATATAAACTGTATATAACTGTGAATTTCAGCGGATTATAATCCAGATGAAGCTGTAAATCTAATATCATTTATACATTATCAAAGAAAACCTGAACAGGAATCTTGAACAAAACTGTTGGATGAAAACAACATAAGCAACAGAAGTTCACTTTTGTGTTTTTAAGACACAAGCAATTGACTTCAAAGGTTATTCATCTAAGTCAGTACATTTTTAGGAGGCAAAAAAAAAAAAAAAAAAAGCAAAAGTAATTTATTAAAACCTACAATGGTTGATTAGTTGACCCAAACGTCAATTCAGGTTATGCGCTTTACAGTAGATTTGCAATTGATATAACGCAGAGGGAGTACAAGGAAGAAGCTCTGTTGTCAGTTTTACTCTTCTAATATCGTGAATTGTCAGATTAGTTATCATATCGCGGGCCTTATAGAACGTTTCAGACTGACATTTCTTGCGTGCGGTCCGTAGTCTACAAGTAATCTCGTTTCGCTTCCGTTTTAAGTGTTGTAATTCTAAAACTTTCAGACACGAGTAAGCGTCGAATAATATTAGAAAAACACTGTATGGTGAATTGGAAAAACTGCCCAGATTATTTAATATCGAACATTAATTTCCTGTTATATAATTGTTCATTCGCTTTCGTATCAAATAATAAGTCAGCCAAAATTCGTCTCAAAACATAGGATTAATACAGGGATGCAAATAACCACTCGCCCGGTGCGAGTGGTTCATCAATGAGGGCGAGTTTTTAAACAGTGGAAACTATAAAAATCACGATTGGGATGTGGGATGTGGACTAGTAGCTTCTTTTTTGGGGGTGGGAGGGGGCCTGGTAAAATTTTGTTGCTTATTTGCATCCCTGGATTAATAGTTAATTGCATGATACCAATATAACAATTGTATTTCCATTTGATACAAAATAAGACGTAAGCCTATTTGTTGTTCAGTACTGTCAACTTGCAAAATTAACTTACAGCCATTCAGTATTCCACTACTAGTGTACGATATCTTGCAAGATCATTCACGAGTCATATTCAGCTTTATTTGAATCATATAGCTTTTATATTTTTGAAACCTTTGTTGGAGTTTCATTCGATTGGATTTTGTGAATATGATAATAATTACTGTTCTTTTAAAATATTATGATAGTAGAAAAGTAGTGCCAAATATATTTTTGCCGCCAGCTATATAATTTGTAATGATTATTAGGATCACGCTAATGGGCCTTGTAAGATTGTAATGTAAGTGCATCCGTTACTTCACATGAGTTGATTTTGAGTTTACCGTCCCGTTCAGCAGCGAGGCTATATGAGACGTGGACCTACTGATTAACGTGGAATCCGAACCACATGAGCTCCCGCCGGGAATCGAACCCGAGCCTCCCACGCCAAAGGCGCGTTAATCTTGAACGAAAGGGATTTTTTTTTCAGTAGACAGCTATAACTATGATCTCGTCCGAGTTCGTTAATGGAATCAATCTGTTAATATTTTCAGAAGTAACGGTGAATTTAACAGAGGATTCGGGACGATTTGGGCAATGGGGACCAGTTGTCGACAGGGACGAGATGGGTATCATTCGATTCGTATTAACGAGTAGATCAATAATTGATATACCATTTTCCCGAAAATCCAATCTTAACCCGGGAAATTAATAAAAATTCGGGATTTTGAGCAATGGGGACCAGTTGTCGACAGGGACGAGATGGGTATCATTCGATTCGTATTAACGAGTAGATCAATAATTGATATGCCATTTTCTCGAAAATCCAATTTTAACCCGGGAAATTAAAAATTCGTGTTTTTGAGCAATGGGGACTAGTTGTCGACAAGGACGAGATGAGTATAATTCGATTCGTATTAACGAGTAGATCAATAATTGATATGCCATTTTCCCGAAAATCCACTCCCGAAGATCTCGTCCCTGTCGACAACTGGTCCCCATTGCCCAAAATCGCGAATTTTGATTAATTTCCCGGGTTAAAATTGGATTTTCGGGAAAGTGGCATATCAATTATTGATCTACTCGTTAATACGAATCGAATGATACCCATCTCGTCTCTCGACAACTGGTCCCCATTACTCAAAATCCCGAATTTTTATTAATTTCCCGGGTTAAAATTGGATTTTCCGGAAAATGGCATATCAATTATTGATCTATTCGTTAATACGAATCGAATGATACCCATCTCGTCTTTGTCGACAACTGGTCCCCATTGCTCAAAATCCCAAATTTTTATTAATTTCCCGGGTTAAAATTTGATTTTCCGGAAAATGGCATATCAATTATTGATATACTCGTTAATACGAATCGAATGATACCCATTTCGTCCCTGTCGATAACTGGTTCCCATTGCTCAAAATCCCGAATTTTTATTAATTTCCCGGGTTAAAATTGGATTTTCGGGAAAATGGCATATCAATTATTGATCTATTCGTTAATACGAATCGAATGATACCCATCTCGTCTCTCGACAACTGGTCCCCATTACTCAAAATCCCGAATTTTTATTAATTTCCCGGGTTAAAATTGGATTTTCCGGAAAATGGCATATCAATTATTGATCTATTCGTTAATACGAATCGAATGATACCCATCTCGTCTTTGTCGACAACTGGTCCCCATTGCTCAAAATCCCAAATTTTTATTAATTTCCCGGGTTAAAATTTGATTTTCTGGAAAATGGCATATCAATTATTGATATACTCGTTAATACGAATCGAATGATACCCATTTCGTCCCTGTCGATAACTGGTTCCCATTGCTCAAAATCCCGAATTTTTATTAATTTCCCGGGTTAAAATTGGATTTTCGGGAAAATGGCATATCAATTATTGATCTAATCGTTAATACGAATCGAATGATACCCATCTCGTCTCTGTCGACAACTGGTCCCCATTGCCCAAGTCGTCCCGAAGATTCAGTTGAGTTCGTTAATAGAATCAATCCATTAGCATTTTTACTAGTGGTGACTTTAACGGAAGATTCAGTTGAATTTGTTAATGGAATCAATCCGTTAACATCTTCACGGTTAACGGCGGTTATTCATATCCCATATTCCTTTCATGGAATATTGAACTACCAGCATAGATACTTAATTCCTAAATGTAAGTTTCGTTTGATCCTCTTTACTGCCTTTAGCAGAGTTTATTTTCCTCTGAAAGTTAGTAGAGAAGTAGCGCCAAAAATAATATTGCTGCTAGCGTAAGAATATTGCAACTCCATGCGTATTTTTTGTCAATAACGTCGATTGTACTCGTAGAACGTAGCTCTCGAAGGTATCGAAAACAGAACTCAAGAGTTCTATTCATTTCAAAATAATTGTGGTGGACAAACACCGTCTGCGTGGGTTTTCTCGGGGTTCTCCCACTTCCTTCATTCCACCATTTCATTCATTACTCATCATCACCGTCTCTTTTAGCCTAACCGGCATAACTGTGGGACGTAAAACTCAAAAATTTCATTTTCAAAATAATTGACAAATTGACGTAGATACATCATCCTCACTCGCAACAGTTCAGCTGCTAAACTTATCAGATCTTAAAAGTGATAGAGCTTTAACAGTAAAGGGTCGAAACCAGGGTCTAATGGAGAAGGGTTCAATATAGGTTAAACTGTGTAATAGACACTATTCAAACAAAGATATCTAAAATATAATGTGAGAACAATTTTTAGGTAAACAAACTGTCACTAACATAACTCGCCAAATTGTCCTTGTTCAGACAACGCGTTTTGTATGAAACTCATTTTATCATAATAATTCTATTACACGGAACTACGTCTCTAAACATGAAATATTAATATTTTTAAGTTCAAAATAACACAGAGCCCACATCCTAAATGAATTAATAAATATCCTACATTGTACCATAAATAAATGAATACTTAGCAATTAACAGTTAGTTCTATAACTGAAATACTTTCCGCCAATCTCATATCAACTGGATTCAGCCAATATCCACATTCAGTATCCACTTGCTGTTCCATTTGAATTTCCTTTACATTACCATCATTTCTTGGATACTTGAACACCTACAAAACTCCCTAATTCCTCTTATAATTTCACCACCACCAATATTCATCACTTTAATGAATTCTCTTCGTGGAATAATCGAACTTCCTCTTGTTTGTTGTAAATCAATCTTCAATTCAAGATCATGTGATTGGTTCCTGTAATACATAAATAGATAACAATATATCGCTGAACACGTTAACTAGTACAATCTTAGGTTGGAATTTGTGAATGTTGTACTGCTAATGATCAAATAAGATATTCTTTCCATTCGAGACCAGTCAATGTAATCCATGAAATATTCATTCATTATGATGCTATTATGTCTTTTCATAGCGTGTAGCTGACAAGATTATACTACAATTTTGACTAACTGCATATGTTCTCAAGATTTTGCGTAGTTTTTCTTTCTTTTAGTATTGAGAGCAGCGGTGTATTATATCAATATTTTAAACGATTAGATACCTACCTCACAATTGATTCATGTATGTAAAAATTTACAATTTTGTTAATGAAATATCTTTTATTTGTTTCAGAGCTTCTGCGCTTGGGATATTCAGACAAATGAAATATATGTATATGTATCAGAACGCCCAATATATGAGATAAATCTCGGATGTAGATCTTCATCACTTCCCAGTAACTGGTATGAAGAAGGAATTAATTGAAAAGAAAGTTGCACAGTTTGTATTTATTACCTCACAATCCACAATAAAACTACGCCATATATTTTTGAGATTTTCTGTGCATTATTTTCATAAACCAAGTATATCGTTTCAACACAACGATTACTAAGTGCCTTTTTCTGAAAAAAAGAAAAGAAAAATAAATACTTAAGTGTATGTTTAAGATTTCAACAATGTGTAAAATAGGAATAATGTTATTATCAATTTGTTTATGTCATTATAATATTTAATGAAAGTTAACGTAAGGTTTTCTTTCTTAAAATATGCAAGTTCAATGCAATAAAAAAATACCTACGTCTGTGTTTATAATTTCGTAGTACCATTTTAGCCAGAAAATAGTACGTATAATACTTATTTTTGCTTGGTTTATATATTCTCTGCTACAGAAATTTTTGTAATTTTATAGTTTTTCATCTTCTGAAAGTATCTCAAATATTTTCCCTGTAGAATATGTGCATTAAGTATATAAACAATAAGTCGTGAGTTACTTTGTAAACAAGTATTGTTTGGATTACCAGACGTCCATTTCTATTGTAGTTTGTGTCCAATTTTTTTTTCTTAGAAAATTATCTGGATCAGCTTTTGATGAAATATGCAAATGCAATTTTTCATTTTTCAAAACGTAGAGAACGTCTCGAATAGTTCGTTCAGTGACAAGCAGTTGGCTCTACGCATGTCCCTGATCAATTTGTAATAATTTTGTTTTTCGTAAAAAGAGACGTATTCAGAAATTCGTAGTTCTGATTATCGCGGAAATTTTGTAAAGGAAAATACGAGTTTCAGTTAATGTTGTCAGGCACATCGCTGATATTTAAATAAGTAATTGTAAAATGCAACAAATCTCATGTCATGAATTTGTTTTTTCTTATCAATACCAATAATGATCACTTTAATTATCTGGATAAATTGTTTCTTTTTTCCTCCTGGACATCTGGTATTCCTAAATATTGAGAACCTGAAATATATATTTTATTGTCATAATATATTTCATTCTTCACATAAAATAGAGAATATTGCACCTTGCAAAATAAAACGTTACTTAGTTCGAAGTTCATAATACTTTTATAGTTTGTTGATTAGCAGTACTCAACAAACAATTTTGTTTGATATGATATTTTTTTTAATGCAGCCACGCTTAGTATGTATGCTACATGTTTTTCATTCATGCTTCAAGTATTATTTGATAAATTATATTAATAATAATACTTTAAAGACATATTCAGTCGAAGATTTATATGCAAATGAACATTTAAAATGTTGAAACAAATCTGGAAAGTAAGAATTATTATTATAATAAGTGATCAGGATGTCTTCATTCCATACAATGTATTTTCACCTGCATACGACATTAAATCGCTCTATACCATTTGACAATACGTTTCAATAGTTCTCATCTTATAAACAGAGAAAATGTGTCAAGTAAGCTTAAAAATCAAATATTACTTAATTTCAGTACTTAAACAACTTTTCTCTACTGTTCTTACACTGTTTGTAATTTTCTATTTAAAATATTGACTAAAGATGATAATGAATAGAAGCTTCTGAAATCCTTTTTTAAATGAAATACTTGGGAAAATATATTTTTTTCTGATTAATACTAACGAATTGATAGATGAAAAAGTGGCGTATTATGTGCTAAACTGTCGCCATGATAATATTAACAATTACTGTAGTCAATTTTGTATTCACGTCTTTATGCAAGTATTACTATATTGATCATAGTGACCTGATATTGTATTGCACTGCTTTTTATGTATGTAAGTTTAGAACTGTAACATGATACAGTATAATACAAGTATGTAAAGTATATGTTATGCACTCTTTATGCTATAAGTTGAGTAGTTGTAAATAATTTGATTAAGCGTAAATCATATTTATTTTTATTTTATATTCTTGTTGCCCGAGTCTGAGGAAAAGTAAACCCATTATATGTTATAAAAGTTACATATTATGCTCTTAGACCAAAAATCCTTCACTTCAAGTTCTTGAAGAAGTCAGATTTGTTATAAATGTTTTTTATTGGCACTATAGGCAATTTCACATACATGAGTAACGTTGTATTATTTTATGATGCATCAATGTGAAAGTAGATATTAATTTTTATAAATAAATTTAACTGTATTTTCCAATGTAATTGGATCAGTTATTGTAAATATTGATTGTTTTTGTGTATATTATATAATATTTTGCTTTGTTAATGTTAAGGTTTGTTCTTGTTTGGGACCAAATACCGTACGTTGAAACAAACTACAATAAATCTGTATTATGCTTTTAATATTCCTTAATATTGGCAGCAATGTCACTTAAAAAGTCTTGTCTACCAGACGTGTATTATTTTCCATCCAGTAAAAGAAAAAAAAAGAAAGAAAGGGAAATAAATAGAAGAAGAAAGAAAATGAACACTTCCATTTTTCCATATTTTTTCAGGGTAAATAACAATAAATTGTATTATAAATAAATTTTCTAATAAAATATATATTGTTTTTCTGTAGTTTCTTTCCCCCTCACGAAACTAATGTAAATCAAAGAGAAGTAAGAGATAACAGATAAAAGTATTGAAACTGCTACTGGTATTCGACAGCTTGCATTGCAGATTTAGTTTCAATATTCTAGTTAAATGTATTTCTAATAACCAGTAACTTCCGCATTGCCGTAAAAAGAAATCTCCTTTATTTGGTTTTTATTTTACGGGAAACTTAGGAACCAGAGGTCTGCGCAACGCAGTGTTTTACAAGCTTGTAGCAGGTTAAGAACTACCACTATGTAAAACAATCCAGATCAAATGTGTTCGGTTAAACTTGTAAAATATATTTGGCCTTATGCAGAGTCATTTTGACGTAAGATTAGCGTCATACTGAAGACCTGATCACAGTAGAAAACATGTCTATGGCGCTAATCACGCGTCAGAACGGCTCGCGACAAACGTAAGTTTAATGCAGTAATCAGGTTTTTAGTATGACGCTAATCATACGTCGAAACGACTCTGCATAAGGTGGCATATCTCTATGACTTACGGTACCCGAGATATGTAACCTTAAATCTCCCAAAATTCGATTTTTTTTTTGGGTGGGGGGATCGGTGTCCAGTTTGCCAGTGACCGCCGGTTACTGTTTGGTACCAAAATGTTCACCATCCTCTTAGCTATTGATTAACACCAATATGTTCTCTGTATGACTTATAGATATGGCTCCCGAGATATGGCTCCTTAAATCTCCCGAAATCGGAACTTTTTTTGGTCAATATCTCGGGAACGGTAAGAGTGACGTGAAAACACCCATCAATTCCTTTAGATAGTTTTTGATACTCTATTGAATGGAGGATCCCAGCCCCCGCCAAGTGAACTTTGTGGTGGACAAACACCGTGTGCGTGGGTTCTCTTGGGGTTCTCCCGTTTCCTCCCACTTTCTTCATTCCACCATTTCATTCATTACTCATCATCACCGCCTCTTTTAGCCTAATCGGCATAACCGTGGGACGTAAAACTCAAAGATTTCATTTCATTTCATTTTCTATCGAATGAAGGGCTCAAAATTGAAAAAAGTCACAAATAAGAAACACACACATACACACACGCACCCCCTCTCCCCCCACACACAGAGAAAGAGGAAGAGAGATTGAGAATTCAGTAACAAACATTTTAAGTTCGTTGAAAACGAATAATTGATGAAAAACATGCGTATAACAAATTATTCGGTTAAATAATAATATAAGGATAACAAATTAGCAGAATAGAAATGTAATCATTGAAGGCGTAGACATAAAGAAGTTCTGACTAACTAACTCACTCACTCACTCTATGGCTTATGGAACCCGGGGGTTCAATCAGTGATGAAAATTTTCCGGAAAATTTTGAAACGGAAAATTTTCCGATTCATAAAAACATACTCCACATATTCCTACATCGTTGTTCAGCCGCGATGTGAGGTGGAAAATTTTCTTCTATATTTTTCCGGAAAATTTTCCGTTAACAAATATCAGTGATCAAGTAACAGTTCCTAAGTATTTACAAAATTGATTGAATTCATGTATAGAAATGTTAAAAAGTGAAAGATCGTTTAAAGAATCTGAAAATTTTCATGGCTCAGACAATTTTCAGTACTATGTAGAAACAAGTGAAACAATGTTTCATAAATCGAAATATTTTGTGTCTTATATGGAAAAATTGAGGAACTTTTTATGAGTCGGAAAATTTTCATCATTTTGAAGCAAAAAATAAAACAACTTTTTGTGAATCGGAAAGTTTTATTGCTCTGTAGAAACAAATGTAAGGAATTTTCATGAATCGGAAAATTTTCATCACGTTGTAGAAACAAGTGAAAACACTTTTCATAATCCGGACAGTTTTGGGTATTATGTATGGTGAGGTTAGGTGGAAAATTTTCCACTATATTTAACTGCGCATTAAGATATACAATTCCTGTAGAGGAAAATTAGACAGCAACAAATTATAATTTTCCAATTAGATTTCGGGAACCAGAAAATTTTCTAATATTTCAAGTTGTGAAGTAAAAATTTACATAGTCCCTCTCTCTCTCGCTCTCTCTCTCTATTATATCTACTTATTTATAAATGTTGCAGAATATAAATCTATAAAAGTAGTAAAGCTATGAGAAAACCGTCTTATGCGTATTAAACTGACGAAATCTAATATTGTAAGATCAAAGGTGGATTCTGAGGGAAGAACGCATTGAAGTTTTTGAAACATTCTTGAAATGAATGGTTAGATTTTGACTTCATGAAACTTTGTAAGACCATACTTATTACCAATAAATTCTACGGCTAAACAACGATGTAGGAATAAGTGGAGTATGTTTTTATGAATCGAAAACATTCATGACTTTTAATAATTGAAATTTTAAATAACAGAATTGGATATTTGTACTCTACGAACTCCTCTGCACTTTGCATACACACACACACACACACACACACAGAGAGAGAGAGAGAGAGAGAGAGAGAGAGAGGAGTTGAATTGAGTTGATTTTGAGTTTAACGTTCCTTTCAGCAGCGAGACTATATAAAATGGTACCAACTGATTAACGTGGAATCCGAACTACATGAGCTCCCGCTGGGAATCGAAGCCAGGTCTTCCATGCCAAAGGCGCGTATGCTAACTGTTTAGCAACGAAGGAGCACGCAGATGAAGAGAGAGAGAGAAAAACTGTGTAAAAGTTTACTTCCCAACTTGAAATATTAGAAAATTTTCCGGTTCCCGAAAGCTAATTGGAAAATTATAATTTGTTGCTAACTCTCCTCTACAGAAATTCAATTTTGTAGCTGAATGTGCAGTTAAATATAGTGGAAAACTTTCCACTTAACATCATTATACATAATATCCAAAATTGTCCAGTTTATGAAAAGCTTTTTCCACTTCACACTTCATCACTTTTCCACATAGTGATGAAAATTTTCCGATCTATGAAAATTCCTTTCACTTGCTTCTACAGAGCAATAAACCTTTCTGATTCACAAAAAGTTGTTTCACTTTTTGCTTCTAAATGATGAAAAATTTTCCGACTCATAAAAAGTTCCTCAATTTTTCCATATAAGACACAAAATATTTCGATTCATGAAAAATTGTTTAACTTGTTTCACATACTACTGAAAATTGTCTGAGCCATAAAAATTTTCAGATTCTTTAAACGATCTTTCACTTTTTTATATTTCTGTACATGAATTCAAACAAATTTATGATTGCTGAGGAATTGTTACTTGATTACTGACATTTTTTAGAACGGAAAATTTTCCACCTCACATCACTAGGTTCAATGCCGCGTTCACAAAAGCTCTCCACTGACTTCTATCCTTAGCTAACTGCATCCAGTTTCTACTTTGTATTCCAATCTCTGCAAGATCCATCTTAATATTGTCCTCCCATCTGCGCCTAGGTCTTCCTAATGGTACTTTTCCGTTTGGTCTTCCAGTCAAGACTTTGAAAGCGTTTCTACTTTCTTACATTCTAGCTACATGGTCCGCTCACCTAAGCCTCCTAGACTTTATGACCCTAACAATGTTGGGTAAACCGTATATATTATGTAGTTCCTCGTTATGAAGTTTCCGCAATGACCCATTCCCGTTTCTCTTGGGTCCGAATATTCGTCTCAGGATCTTGTTCTCAAATACTTTCAGTCTATGTTCTTCCCTCAGAGTAAGTGACCATGTTTCGCAACCACACAGAACAACAGGCATGATTATCGTTTTGTATATTTTAAGCTTCAAATTCCTCGATAGAATTCGCAACGCCAAGAGATTTTGAACCGAATAACACGAATTCCCTGCTTTTAGTCGATATTTAATTTCTTCGTGAATATGATTTTCCTCTGTTAATATTGATCCTAGATATTTGAAAGTATCCACTTTATCAAAAGTATTATTTAATATTTTAATGCATACATAATTTGCTGTATTACGGTCCCGACGCACTTCCATGTATTTAGTTTCCTCTGAATTTACTTCTAAAACCATCTCCCTGCAAGCGTTTAATAAGATCTCTACATTTCTTTCTATTGTTCTCCTATCATCTCCGATTAAACTTACGTCATCAGCATATGCCATAACCTGTTGAATACCGTTCAACTCTAGGCCCTGGTTGCTATCTTTGATTTTCCTTATAGCGTATTGCAGAACAAAGTTAAATAATAATGGCGACAACGCATCTCCTTGTTTCAGGCCATTTTCGACGTGAAAGCTCGTGGACAAAAATTTTCCTACCCGGACTTTATTTTGGGATTCATTTAAACATATCTTAATTAATCTAATTAGCTTTCTCGGTATTCTGTAAGAACGTTGTATAATGTTTCTCTCCTAACCGAGTCGTACGCCTTTCTAAAATCAATAAATAGTTGATTTACCGGGGTATTGTATTCCCACGTTTTTTCGAGTATTTGGCGAATGGTAAATATTTTTTCGATTGTTGATCGATTTCGTCTAAATCCGCACTGATAATCTCCAATAATTTCATCTGCGTATGGGATCAATCTTGCTAATAGAATATTTGAAACGATTTCATAGGATGTTGACAGAAGAGAGATGTCTCGATAATTATTACAGTCAGTTTTGTCGCCTTTCCTGTGAATTGGAACAATGATTGATTCTTTCCACTCTTGTGGCAATTCTTCCTTGTTCCAAATAAGGAGAATGAGTTTGTGTACCTTGTTCCACAATTTTTCGCCTCCAACTAAAATTAACTCAGCCGGAATTTTATCTACACCCGGAGATTTGTGTTTATAATTTCTTTATAGCGGTTTCTACTTCTATTCGGTTGGGTTCTGGAATATACGGTTCTGCGGTGTGTATCTCCTTTTCTCCACGCACACTAGTTTTTGGTTTCGTGTTAAGCAAATCGTCAAAGAAATCTTTCCATCTATTTAAGATGCTATCCGTGTCCGTGAGAACTGTACCGTCAGATTTATTTAATATATAAGCACGAGGTTGATATCCTTTCTTAAATTCGTTGATCCCCTTATCCATGTCTCGAATGTTTTTATTTTTACAATTATCTTCAAGTTCCTTAATTTTAGCTTTCAGAAAATCGCTTTTCTTTGTTCTAAAAGTTTTGGAAGTTTTCCGCCTGATATCTGCGAAATTTTGTGTAGTTATTTCATTCGGATTTTGTAGCGAGCGTAATTTTGCCTGTTTTCTCTTCTCTGCTAGCTTTATGCATTCCTGGTCGAACCATGGTTTGTTCCTACGTATTTCCGCGTGTCCCAATTTTTCTTTTGCCGAACTTTTAATGCTATCTCTAATTTCAATCCAGGTATCCTCAACACTAGTGTTCCGAATCTTCTAAAGCCGAGAATCTATTCGAAACTTCAATCTGGTATTCCTCTCTTACCTGGCTCTCTTCTGATTTCTTTAAATTGAATCTCTTCGTTTTCGGACAATGAATAATACCTTTATTCAACGATAATCTCTCTCGTATTATCGCTGCTACCAGGTAGTGACCAGTGTCACAATCAGCCCCTCTAAACGACCGGATATCAATTATGCTAGATTGCCTTCCTCTATCTACTAAAACGTGATCAATTTGATTATGTGTTTTTCCGTCTGGTGATGTCCAAGTGCATTTATGAACGTCGCGATGTGGGAATTTTGTACTCTTCACGATTAGGTTTTTGAATGTTGCAAAGTTCACGAGTCTAACACCGTTGTCATTACTTTCCTTATGCAACTTTCATTCCCTATAATAGGTTTGAAAATATCCTCTCGTCCTATCTTCGCATTGAAATCCCCTAATAGAATTTTCATATGGTATCGCGGGAGTTGGTCAAATATCCGTTCCACTTCTTCGTAAAAACTGTCTTTTATATCGTCATCCTTATCTTCCGTTGGAGCATGTACATTTAAAACAATAGTATCACACCACCGTTTCTTAAGAATAATAAAAGAAAGTCTGTCAGTAACAAATTCAACCCGTTTAATTGCTGGTAATATTCGTTTGTGAACGAAAACCCTGTTCCTAACTGATGATTTTTATTTCCTTCCCCGTAAAATAACGTAAAATTTCCGGAATTCACAGATCCATTTCCTTCCTACCTAACTTCCTGAACTCACACTAGGTCCATCCTGTATTTCCCCAACTCATTAGTTACGGATTTTAACGCGCCTGCCCTATAAAGACTTCTAACATTCCATGTTCTAAATCTCATGTTCATTTTCTTTTGCTGAGGTCGTGCCAAGTTATGAGTCCTTGTCCGAGACTTTTATGAATATTTCTGAACAAGTGCTGTTTTTTTTTACAGGATGAGGTTGTTAGTCTTACCCAAACCTCCAAGCTCTAGGACCACTCCTAGTCGGCTGTCCGCAACTGCTTATTCAGTATATTCGCAGCTAACCTTTATATCTAGAGGCCTTCTCCTCGATCCGCAACCTGAGGATGCGCCATGCCGTGGTGACAGGAACCCACGTTACACGTACCCACGAACCCATAAAGAAGTACTTCCTGTTACAAATACTTTCTTTATGGCTGCAGATAATACATTCGAAAGAACGGAGTGTTTTGCATGTTAATTATTTTCTTAAATCTTAAAACTGGATCATATAAATGGTAAAGGGTATCTGGGCTTGTGTTTCCTATTATGTCAGAAATTATATCGAAGATGGTATGATACATTTTTTCTCTTGAACCGTGAAACCGTGAAACATTTTTTCTCTTGCCTTTGTTAATTTCAATCATACAGGAGTGCGAACGGAAATTTGTAGAACTGCATCAATCAACTGAAGCACTTCTACTAAATAAAAGGAATACACTGGAAGTGTTAATTTAAACCTTTTCTGTTCACATGGGTATTTTAAAACATTGTCTACGGTCATATGCAATATTTGTGTTGCACCATTCGCTAACTTTATCCAGATTGTCAAATATATTTCTTACACGTGAACTTTAAAAAATAAGTAAATAAGTACAGTGAAGTTAAAGGGCAATTTTTATTTTTTATAATTAGTCATAATTTTTATTACACATACCATTTTCTAAGTGTCTATACGTGGGAAACTAACATTGGTTTTAAAAACAACAGTGCAATGTCGTGTGAATTATATTCACGTTCTCATGCTTAATTGCCGTCCTTGACTTCTAGTGCGGAATACTATTAGGAAGTGAAGAAATGTACCATACGCACTGTATTTTTTAAAATTATTTTAGTTTACTTTTCAGAGAAAGCAGAATAGAGGCTAACATTTTAAAGTTTTATTTCTGAACTTAAAGGCTGAGAAATTTATTTACTAAAGTGTTTGGACATACCTATATTTTTCTCAGCATGTTAAAGAAAAGAGTATGAAGTTTATAAGCAGTGGAATGAATTGAGGTACAGGAAAGAAAAATAAAAACAGTATATAATTTTTCTAAAAAATGTTGATATCAGTGCATGCAGGATTAGCAGCCGAACTCTTTTACCAAAACATGTCCTATTTTTCGGGCACTGAAAATGGTCTGATTGGGATTTTAGAGAAATAGGAACACACGGGGTCTACAAACAATTGCTTCTACTTCAAGGTTCGTATAGTTTTTACTTTATTACTACAAATACCTCCACGTGTTACTATAGACAATATTTGCGTTGGACGTCTCGCACGAAATTCGAACGTCTGGTAGGGGGTTTTAGGGAACACCCAACCCCTTTTCTTGTATTCTACGTCAAACATCTAGAAACGTTTAACCATGTGTTTAATTATTATAGTTGAAGGATACAAACGCCAAATTTCATGTCTTATGAGATTACAAAATATGAACACCTTATTATAATAATGACAACCCCGACATTTTCTGGATCAAAAGACCCAATATATTTCAATGAAAAATTTTTATGTACGCCTTATACCTGGAAAATTACATATAGTGTAGCCAAACCAAAACTATCACTTAACTCCATATTATGTACTTATTCCGCAGAAAATACGAAAACTCGATTTAGGGGCAGTTCAAAAATATTGTGGCCCCTGATCCAAAAACTAATTATTGGACAAGATAACAATCTTTTGATTTAATTTTGGTTCTCTAAAATTCTTGTTTTTGTTCTTATCTCTTTTTCTTTCTGTTCCAGAACAAATATTTAAAAGTTGAAACATGAAACACATATTTAATTCTTTTAAATGAAAATAGGTATGGTAGCGAGAATCACATCGAGACGGACGTTTATTTTAAAACAATAAAATGAAATCTTTCTGTTTAACGTCCCACGATTATGCCCTTTAGACCAACGGAGACGGGTAATTAAGGCAAGTGAATGATGATGGACGAATTGATGGAATGAGAATGTAGGGGGAAACGGGAGTGCTCCGAGAAAACGCACAGAGACAATGTTGTCCACCAAAAACTTACTTGGCCGGAGATCGAACCAGTGACCATACGCATCGGTGACGTGCAGTTTCTCACGGTGCAACTTCACGCGGTGCTCATTATCGAGCAATTTCACACGGTCCTGTTTATCGGATTAATCATTCTGCACGTGTCGTGCACTTTCACACGGTCCACCTGTCAAATCATTTGATTTATCCTGA
This sequence comes from Thermobia domestica, assembly GCF_964235325.1. Classification (NCBI taxonomy): domain Eukaryota; kingdom Metazoa; phylum Arthropoda; class Insecta; order Zygentoma; family Lepismatidae; genus Thermobia; species Thermobia domestica. The sequence goes on along the minus strand of NC_137461.1, from coordinate 159,136,815 downwards.
AAATGCTTTCACTATGGGGGGAGGGAGGACACAGAACAAATGTCAATTAAGTAAGAACAGAAAAATAGCAAATAAAAGTTAAAATAAATACGAACAATTGCAATTAATACTAGAGGAGGAGAGCTTAGGAAACGTTTCACTTTCACAAAAAGAATAATCAAAATAGCCGGAAATTAAAATAACTAAGAACAAGACAGAACAGAAGATAAACAAACAAAAGTTATAGTAAAGAAGGAGAGAAAATAATATCATAAACAATATGAAATTGAATAAATAAGAAAATAATAACAAGAGCTATCTCAAATTGAAATAGATAAAAAAGAATAACAAATGAAAATAAATAACAACAGAAAAGGAACAATCAAAAATTGTAATCATTAGGAATAGGAGATAGAAAATCACCAATTAAAATAAATAATAAAATAAGCAGCACATCAGAGAATTCAGTCAGGAAGTTCAAAAACCGAAAAAAAAAACTGCCCGTCCCGAGCATAGAAAAACCTTGTGATTTGTGAAACATAAAACATTAGCTCCATACTTCAAAACAGTTTAAAGAAGAACTTTGTCATCTTGTTATTTTCCGAGCGAACAACACGTCGTTAAGGTGGAAATTTCATACTTCTGTATATCGTCAATGCATTTTGTACAATTCATAGTTAATTATTCCAGCTTTTGGAGATGGGCAGGGGCAAAATTGAGCGATTTTTTTTGAAACTCGACTCAACTTGAAACAGACATCTTTGAACTCGACTCGAGAACTCGGCTGGAAAAATTTCCTCCAACTCGACCCGAAGTCGGGTCAAATTTCTAGTCGAGTTGAGGCAAATCGAGCCAAATCCTGTGTGTAGTTTCAAGTACTCTCTTCAAGTATCCTGTATAGACAATATAATTATTATCAATGATATTATTACACCTACAACTCTATTATTATTATTATTATTATTATTATTATTATTATTATTATTATTATTATTATTATTATTATTATTATTATAACAACACAGCGTATAAACAGGAAAGACAGGGGGTTTATATCTGAATACCAAAAACTAGTTCACTGCCGACCTCGATAGGCGTGAAGTCTAGAAGGCAAGGACATCGTTCACGAGGTTCTCGGTTTGTTTCGGAGGAGCAAGTATTCTTACTCGAGTCAAAATTTGTTAAAAGTTATAGGGCGTCGGCCAAACATGTTCACAACTGCTCGGCCCGGGTTTAGGGTTGTCAACGGCTCGAACGGCTCGAGTCGTAGCTCGTTCACTATCGAACCGAACCGAGAAATTAGCCGAGCTTACAACTCATCCATTCGAGCTGGCTCGAGCCCTCGGTTCAGTTGAGCCGAACCCAGCCGATGGCTCACCTGAGAAGAATCGAACGGAGCTGATGGCACCCCAACCGAGCTGGCTTGAGCCATGGTCTCAGTTGAACCGAGTCAAACCATGTCGATGGACTCATTTCAACCCAGCCTGCTCAAGCCATCGGCTCTATTCAGCCGAGCCGATGGTTCATCCGAACCGAGTCGAGCAGAACCGGTTGACATCACTACTCGGGTTGGGTTCCTACTTGGGCTCAACAATTTGACCATGTAGATCTCAGTTTTGATGGTAAGAACTACATATATACTTATATTGGCGCTCACGACATCTGAGGCTGTCTCATTATAAAAATTATTGTCGTCTCGTTATCTTGACGAGACGAGATGCAAGCAGTCTCCTCTCGTGAGTAACACTGAAGGTATTCGACATTACTGCTTCAAATCTCATGGTTTCACTTCCCAGTCTAATCAGATCATGATTTCAAAACGAGTTAAAACAAGTTGAGGGACCGAGAAAATAACCTTTGCTTCGACTTGAATTCGAGTCGAGTTTTAGCTCGACTCGTGCGCATCCTTAAGCTTAAGCGTCTCAAATATTTGTTTAAAGTCAGGCCACTTTCTAGTTTCTCAAGAATTAATTGCAATCTGTGGTCAAGATGGATTAAGTTGATTTTCTACGCTTCTCCGGATTGCAATTTTTAAGCCCTGTCTCGCAAAAGCATGAAAACTAGACGTCGCATCTGTTTTTAGTACACTCCCAAGCTTCAAGATACGTGGTGTACTCTTAGATATGCTGCGGTTTAACTTATTGCGCCAACCTTCCACTAGATTGATCGTTCTGCGTCTTTGACCATTCAGTTCTATATTTCTCTGAATGTTTGGAATGTATATACATTCGTTGTTCAATGAAATATTCGTTTAACTCTTCGATTTTCTAGCCAGACAGACAGTCCTCCATGACGATGAGCCAACTTCATCGATCCTGTCTGATGATATTAATGCTAAGACACTACACATACGAACATAATGACGTACATCTTCACTGTGGAGGTATCCTTCGACGAGACCTGAAAAGCTTCCACCAGATGCTGTGGTTAAAATGGTGATAGCAGCCAGAAACCTGTGATATAGGAAACACTGCACACAATGCATTGATTGCAGCAAGCTCAACATTCACTTTCAGCACTCGATATTCGTTCTGGACAGACCACATTTTAAGAAATGTAAACAGTTCTTTGTATGTTCGTTCTATTTAATCTTTCATCAATACATATGTGACTGGTATAACTGGCTGGTATATGTGACTGGTATCTTATCATGTGTGGTTCCTATATCTACATATATGGTGTACAATTGGGAAAAATACTTGAAGCTGGTATTAATTATTTATTTTAACTTGTGTTTGCTCTGTTTCCGGTTCTTACTTAGTTGACATTTGTTCTGTTCTCTCACTCCGCATAGTGAAAGCAGTTTCAGGACGAATCACATGATTAACAGGTGGATCGTGTGAAAATGCACCACACCTGCAGAATGATTTATCCGATAAGGAAGACAGTGCGAAATTGTTCGATAATGAACACCGTGTGAAACTGCACGGAATCTGCGCATCAGAGATAAGCGCTCTATCACTGACTCACCGTCCCCTCCCGTTTATAAATTGACACGAAAATATGAAATGAAATCTTTGAGTCTTACGTCCCACGATTATGCCGGTTAGGCTAAATGATTATGAGAAATGAATGAAATGGTGGAATGAAGAAAATGGGAGGAAACGGGAGAACTCCGAGAAAACCCACGAGCACGGTGTTTGTCCACCACAAAGTCCACACGGCGCGATCTGGGATCGAACCAGAGACCCCAAGCACCGGAGGTGAACGCTCTACCACTGAGCCACCGCGCCCCCATATTGACACGAGACTGAAACTCAATATATGGAGACTTAGGGAAGTTGAGATAGAGCCAGACACTGTATTTCGAATATTAACATACGAGTAAGTTACTGAAATTAATTTTTACTTAAGATTCTTTTGAAAGTTATGTTACATGAAAGATAGTGGAACGATTGCCCTTAGATAGTCACAGTCATAGACGTATAAACGGGATAGCTGGGGGGTGGAGGGTGGAATTGCACCATTGATCATTTGGTACCGAGGTATATCGAAAATATTTTAAACAGTACTAAGTTTTAGTTGGGTTTCAATGTACTTTATTTTCCTTCCGCGGTGGCTCAGTGGTTGAGCGTTCACCTCTGGTGCACGGAATCCTTGCTTAGATGTGAGATCGCGCTAAGTAAACTTTGGGGTAGACAAACACTGTGTGCTTGGAAGAACATTAGAGGAAGAACATTAAAGTAAGCCAGAGAATTGCTTACAAGTTAGAACTAGTCTATCTAGATGTGAAGTACGCAATGTAAATGTATTCTTTGGTTGGATGGAATTTAGCGCCCCTTTCAGCACCGAGACTATAAGGGACGTGGACCTACAGTTTAAGATAAACTCCAAACTACCTTAATGCGTTGAAATTTTTCAATACTCTCTCACCGAGAATAAAATATGGAATCCAGTGCACCAAAGGTGCGTGCGCTAGTCAGTAGACCATAAAAAAATGGATTGAAGTTGATTGATTACAGTTTTATTTCTCTTCCTGATACCAAGGATAAATTATGTAAAATCTATTGCTGAAAGTAGAATCTGAATAATTATTCACGTTTCATTCCAGGCTTGATACAATCAATGTGGATTGAACCGCAGAAAACATGAAAAGAAAGTCCCATTAGTGATTTAGTTACCAAGAAGTATTCGATCTACAATAAGTCTATAGTCGAGAATGAACTAAAACAAAATCAACAGTGAAAATATTATGTTGTAATATGATAAATACCTATACATTTTTAGTTTTATATAATTTATTTTGAGTCTATAAAGACGAGATTGAGTCTTGGTTCTCAAGACTGAGACCAATATGAAGCTTTTCGACTCAAGACAATACTGAGACTGACACTATGTCAATGCAGAAGATACCGAGATTGTATTAAGTCTCGTCTAGATATCATCTCTAAATAGCAAGTCCAAATATCGAATTTCGTGTCTCTGATGTTAAGAGATTCCGAGATATGGGCATCTTATTATAATAGTTGTAATTCCATGCCTTTTTCCTTCTCACCTTTTTTCGCTTATAGGTCTAATATCTAAAAAACACTGAAATATATGTATAATTATCTTAAGAAAGAAATCCATATACCAAACTTCATTTCTCTAACCTTGAGAGATATTGAGATATGGAGATAATATTGAAAGAATTTTCCCCTGTTTCCTTTAACTTCTTGTCGAATTCGTAGAAATCCTTCCGTTGTGGTACCTTACGTCACAAACCCTATTTCCTGTGCAAATTTGAACTTTCTAGCCTAAGCTGCTTGGCCTACGAATTGATAAATCAATCAGTCAATTTGTCACTCACTCACTCAGGGCTTCTTTTATATATACACACAAAATTAAAATATCAAATGCTTAAATGAAACGTGAAAAAATATCAATGGAAATTTTAATTGAAAATTATACAATAGAGACTGACCTCAAACAATGCTTTAATATTTCTGTAATCGGTATTGCAAAAGTTATGTTGTGTAAATTATAATTTTCTCGCTATGCCATCAAGAGATCTATAGAAGGTTACATAAATCTTTTTATGAAGTAAGGTAAACCGCATGTCAAGGGTACATATCTCTTATTGTGATTTTTATAAGAAGATTTGCTTCTTTCTTGGAGATCGTTCCGCGTGAATGACCACATCACCCTCTGGTGAGTTCATCGTACTTGAAGCGACCACTTTCACATGCTTGTCATAGTTGTTATCAGCACTTGCCCGGGGAGGTAAGGCTTATACGATCCCAATTCAAGGGGACACATTATTAGAAATACAATTCTGAATTTTGGCAAATTTCCTATTTAATCTCCTTAAAGTTGAAGAGGTAACGAAAAACTTGAGCGATGTGTTTTAGAATCCGTTTCACTCTAATATAAGTGCCGTGTTATTGAGTATGTTATTGGTGGCCACGAATGATATATTTTAGTATCTTAAAAATTTTGTATAACAAGTTCTATCGATTGATGTAATTACCCTACCTCTTTTGGATAATGGACATTTCCTTTATGACCAGAGGTTATAATTTAGACACCATCGTGTAGAACTATAGTCTTCAATATAGGCTACCACATACCAAAAAATTCAGAAAAATATTTCTTCGTTACGGAGATACAACGCTTCAAACAATGGAAAAATGAGCACTGGTCCGTATCGCTCTGTGAGTCGCATTGGAAGCTTCATGGAATCTTTCCATATTACAATTTCTTACTGCAAACTACAAATAAATTTAGTAGAATAGTGAAAGAAAAAATGGCAAAATAAGTAATACACTTACTGTATATAAACGTAACGTGTTAATAAGACCTATTTTCCTAGCTTGAAATACATTAATGGTCATTTGTAATGTTCTATCATTATAAATATTTTAGATACTTGCACACTTAAGCAGGATTACTGTATTTTGTATTACCCCAAAAACATTAGAGTCTAAGTACTATATCAGATCAAATTAAGTCATGCGCAGATTGAGAATATCAATTCCACCATATTATAGCCTTTGTTTATTTTGAAGATTTGTCCTGAACCTCCATTCTACGGCTACAAATAAGCACTTTCTGCACCAAAAGCTCTCAATCCCTTTAAAAATATTCATATCGTATTATATAGCGCTTTACTTTCTTACTATATTTCTACAAGGGAAATGCTTTTGTGGTCACATTGTGGTTTGAAGCTGAAGAAAGCTGTAGCGAATAGAGTCAGACAGATGGTTAGGCTGCTGAAAGACCATCATAAACAAGATAAGTGCTCGAGAATTTTTCTTGTGACCTAGGCGCCCGTTCTCAAACCTAGATACCATAATAATACAATTTCACACATGAGCCTTCATAATTCTATTTTTGATTTAACTTATTTAGAAGCCAGACTCTTATTTCCAATCACCTTGACTACCTGGCGTCCAGGATTTTTCGAGCCTGTACAAGAGGAATATTGACAGAATTCATTATATGTTACTTATGTTGTTACTTTGACACTTCAGCTTTTTCTTTTAAATAACCTCACACGAAATAGTGTTCTAAGTATACAAACATAAGTTTATTTATACTCTTACTCCCCTTCAACCAGGATCGTATCCACGAGAGACAACACTCCTAAATTTTTACTGTTTCCCTAAAATTTTCAAGGTAGGCTTGCTAATAAACTATAATATGGTGATGAACTTCAATATGGTTGGAATAGCCCCTCTAACCTCTACCGGACCCCCCTACATTTTTGGGGTGGCTACAAGCCTGTCCTCAGCTGTGAGATATTTGGTATATGGTGGTACATTTGCAACAGATTATATCGTGAAAGTATTGCGTTTTGTGTTCTGAGGTCTAAAAAGTTACTAAAGCAAACGTTTGAGGAGTTCAGCCTTTGATAAATTTCGTCCAGTAGACTGATTTCTCTTATATTGTTTCAGTCACTGGAACAGAATATTGTGTTCATTATTCGTCATGACATCACAAACATTCATTATCAAAGGGCATAGTGAATCAATAGTGGAGCGCTCACCTCTACTGTGGAGGGGATCTGGTTCGAATTCAAGCCATATGAATTTGTGGTGGACAACATCGCGTCCGTAGGTTTTCTCGTAATTCAGACGTTTCCTCCCACATGAACATTCCACCGATTCTTTTATAATCATTCACTCTCATTAATTATCCCTCTCCCTTTATCTGAAGGACATATTCATGGAACATAAAAGTAAAAATTTCATTTTATTTTATTCAGTAATAAGCCACTGTAACTAGTTTGTTATCATTACTGTGAGATCACATGTGTTTATTTGTTAGTTTAAATGTTAACTCATGTGCTCAAAACACTTAAGCCAAATTGTAAATGTTCACATGGACTAATATAAACAATTTAGAGGGTATGTTCCATTTGCTAAAGAAAACGACAGTAAGCAAGAAGATGTTATTATGAAATAATATTGCTAATGTGTCAAGTAGTTCGATAATAGCACTGGTAAATTATCAGAATGCTCATGAACATAATTATCATAGTAAGTTTGTGCGTCTTTGTGTTGAACTCAATAATGAATTTATATTATTTTACACTTGGAGAAATGTTTTTTCATGAATTAATTTCCTTGGGCTTCAACCTGAGCGCATAACTATCGAATCCACGATGAACTTACATATAAGAAATTAGCACTCTACTATCAAATACCTGGTAACTATGCATATATATTGTTGGTTTTCTTAAGAATGAATAAAATTCGCTTCGTAAAATTGGTAGGTGACTGAAACATGAGAATATTAATTACTTTCTTGGGATACGGACAAAATCTCGCGGCCGAAACCTCGCCGCCCAAAATCTCGCCGGTCAAAACCTCGCGGGACAAAATCTCGCCGGGCCAAAACCTCGCCGCCCAAAACCTCGCCGGGCCAAAATCTCGCCGGGCCAAAACCTTGCCACCCAAAACATCGCGTGGCCAAAACCTCGCCGCGAATGAAACTTTTCTTTAAGATGTAGCCAATGAATTTCTTAATATGCAATTCCACATTACTAATAATAATAATAATAATAATAATAATAATAATAATAATAATAATAACAAGAAGAAGAAGAAGAAGAAGATACAAAACATACTGTGCGTGGGCTTTCTCGGGTTATTCCCGTTTCCTCCCACTTTCTTAATTCGATCATTTCTTTCATCCTGGTCATCTACGTCTCCTTTAACCTACAGGACATAATCAAGGGACGTCGTAAAAACTCATATATTATTTCATACTTTCATAAATATTATTAGATTTTTGTTAAAATTTTAAGTTTTCGGATGTTCCAAAGTTCACGAAACTAACCCCGTTAGTTGTCATTACTTTTCTTATACAGACTTTCTTTCCCTATAAGTTATACTTTCTTTCCCAGTTTAAAAAACATCCTGTCGCTACCTTCACATTGAAATCCTCTAATACAGAAAGAGAATTTTCATATGGTATCGCGGGACTTGGTCAAATACCCGTGATATTTCTGAAACAGCGTCTTTTATACCGTCATCCTTATCATCTGTTGGAATATTTACATTTCGGTCAGGCGAGATTTTGGGTATGGCGATATTTTGGGGCGCGAGGTTTTGACAAGGCGAGGTTTCGGCCCGGCGAGATTTTGGTCCGCGAGGTTTTGGCCAGGCGAGGTTTTGGCCCCGCGATATTTTGGCCCGCGACGTTTTGGCCAGGCGGGGTTTTGGCCAGGCGAGATTTTGTCCCGCGAGGTTTTGGGCGGCAAGGTTTTGGCCAGGCGAGGTTTCGGCCCGGCGAGATTTTGGGCCGCGAGGTTTTGGGAGGCGAGGTTTTGGCCAGGCGAGGTTTTGGTCCGCGAGGTTTTGTACCCAAACCTACTTTCTTACCTCGGGCTGCAAACAATGTCAATAATACAGCAAATTAGTACACTTCAACTTTGTCCTAAGATATTCAAGTATATTCAAATAATTGGTAATAAATAAATAAATAGCTTGCTTTTTAAATGAATCATAAATTCTGTTACTCTTCTTATTCTTTGTGTTGTTAGCAACGTCGTACACATTTGAAAAACATGCATCGTACCTTTCGCTAAATTGTTTCTCAAGTGAGCAGCACAGACTTTTTCCCTTGTACCGACCTGTGACGTAAAAACATAGTGGTCGTTGTTTTAAGCGCACGAGTAGCTGACCCGAATTCTATCACAAATTTTGACTAGTTAGAATCGTCGCATAAGCGAGAGGAAGTGTTCTCCGTAATCAGCTAGCTCTGAAGTTTTTTTAGAGCAATAAAAAAATCAGTGGAAATGTCCATTAGCAGACACCAATTTTTTGAAGAATTCAAAGAGGTAACTAATTGTTTTAGAAATAGGTATATTAATACGCACATTTAAAAAAAATCGTAAGTGTAGAACTAGATTGTTATGTAAAATATTATTGTAAAATATGTTTGTTAGGTGCTTCTGTATTGTTCACCTATCACGTGTACTGGAACTTTTTCAGAGTTTACAGACTAAATATCAGCAATGAAAGCCAACTCATAGAAAAAATACTCATACTCTGAGTAATTTTAATGGAAAAGAACTACTGCATCCATGGAAAAACGAAATACAAACAGAAAGGTAAAAATCAAACGATATATTCACTCATGCTTCATACAAACTATACTTCCTTTTACAAATTGACCTTTTCTTTAATATCAGATATTTAAAAAAAAACTTGGAAATTAAAAAATACTTTAGAAAAACATTAATCTTTCAAAAAAATAGCAAAACTGGTAAGGACGTCATACAAATCAATCAACAGGAAATAAACTACCAAGCAGCGATTCATTCCTGTTCTGCCTAAAGGTCCACCAGCACTTTGTAGAAAATATTTTAAATGATTTTATCTTTAGGCAGAACGGGAATTCCCGTTCTGTCTAATCTTTGGAGTCAGGGAATTTTATGCAGGGAGGATTTTTTTTAGAGAAATTCACCACCGAAATACTTGACTCCTAGCGTGTTTTTATGCAGATTGAACTCATGTATATAATGGCTGTAATAACGAGGGGACAATATTCAAGGAAAACTCTGATGAAACGGACAAAATCCAAGGAACAGAATCATAGGAATACCAGTGTACACCCTAATATGATCAGTTTTTCCCTTCAATTGTCATACGACATATATTTTAAAATGTTACCTGTATTTTTTTCAACTTACTAAAATAACTTTAAAAAATATTGAAAACCCAATCAAACGTAAAGAGGTTATAAAAGAGCAGATTTACTAAAAGTAATCATCTTTTTATTAGGCTGCAGCCATGGGCGGAGTTAGGAATTGTCTCCTGGGGGGACAGACCTTTTGTCTGCTGGCGGGGCACGGTAAATACAAATGACAATGGAAGGAACTTATAGGTGTAATTTTTATTTTTTGTCAAAAAGTTGGGGGGCAATTCCCCCCTATTCCCCCTCATAGCTCCACCTATGGCTGCAGCTATGATTCTGTCCTTCTAATTTTGTCCATTTTGTCAGAATTTTTCGTGGGTTTTGTGCTCTTGGATTTTGTCCTGCATTCGTAAGAATCTGTTTAGTAATTCCATCAGATTCTTTAAGAAGAATAACTATATTTTCAAGTTTCATCATAAAGTTTAGATGCTATTCTACTTGTCCTTCTCGAAAAAAAAAAAAAATAAATAAAATAAAATAACTGGAATACAGTTCTGTTATTAGCAGTGTTATTCATATCTGCTTTAGTAAAGACGAACGTGAATTTAAAATAATAATAATGTTTGGAGGGAAATGGAAAATTGACTCAGTTGTAAGAAAGCTGTTTGACGCTGTAACTGAAATGAACACGAAACAAACGAAATCTACGTTAGCAGTGATAGGCATTTCATTCTGTACTCATTCAGTCCTTTTAGTCCTTTATTTAGTATTAGATACGTTTTATCTTTAGTTTCGTTTGGCGTTATTGTACTAATGTGTTGTACAATTGTGAGAAAATCAAAATAAGTTTCTGGATAGGAAATGGTAGATAGATCATTTAATGGAGTGCGGTAAGCGAAATTATTATTCTTATTCCATAATAGTTCTTTTTAGAGATCAACATGTCAATACGAAATTTTAACCTGCTCATACCAGAGATCTGAAATTAATCCCATACTAGTGAGTAATGATTACAAAATTTAATACTTATGAATTTAACATTACTATAACAACCATCCATTGACACTATGCTTAGTGAAACGTGCAATCGCTGCTGAATGCCTTTCGTCAAGCTTTCATTTGTTTTATGTAATTAATGTTTCTCTCTTTCTCAGAGATATATGGAGCCATTATGACAATGTTGAGGAAAGAACAACTAATATTGTCGAGGGATGACACTCTCAATTAATCAGAAAACTGACAGAACACCCTAATATTTTTACATTTGTGCAACTTTTACAAGAACTAAGCGAAAATGAAGCTTCTATGTTTATGTTGGAGGTAGGAAAGAAGCCGAAGGAACTAAAGCTTAAATACAGTATAAGAAAGTTGGACAGAAAATCAAATCATTGAGAAGGCAGGAATCACTGGTAATAGACTTGGTGGCTTTGTAGATGCGGTTGCATACTGCTTACATTTACAGCAGTAATGACGATATCTTGTCAACGAACTTAAAAAGTTGGTAGCTGAGTTCTCTATGTCTGTGTGTCTGTCTGTTCGTCTGTCTGTTATTTGCGATTTTTTCATTCTTGAACCCTGCATTCGATAGAGCATCAAAGCTATCAGAGAAACTGATTAAATTTTTCGCATCACTCTTACCGTTCCCGAGATACTGGCCAAAAAATGGCCAACTTCCAGATATTAAGGAGCCATATCTCGAGAACCGTAAGTCATAGAGAAATCATATTGGTGTTGATCAATATCTAAAAGGATGGTAACTATTTTGGTACCAAATAGTAACCGGTGGCCACTGTCTAACTGACCACTGGTTTGGCCATTGGCCAATTGGCCAGTGGCCAGCAATTATTATCGGTACTAAAATGTTTACAATCCTCTTAGGTATTGATCAACACCAACATCATCTCTCTATGACTTACCGTTCCCGTGATATTGGCCAAAAAATGACCAATTTCTAGATATTTAAAGAGCCATAGCTCGGGAACCATAAGTTGTAAAGTGATGGCATTAATGTTGATCAATACCTAAAAGGATGATAAATATTTTGATACCAAACAGCAACCGGTGGCCACTGTTTGGCAAATGTTTACAATCCTCTTAGGTATTGATCAACACCAATATCATCTCTCTATGACTTACCGTTTCCGTGATATTGGCCAAAAGATAGTTTCGATTTCGGGAGATTTAAGGAGTCAAATCTCGCGAACTGTAAGTCACACAGAGATGATATTGGTGTTGATCAATACCTAAGAGGATGGTGAACATTTTGGTAGCAAATAATATTCGGTGGCCATTAATTAACTGATTACTAGCTAACTGGCTACCGCTCCCGAGATATTGGCAAAAAAAAGAAATCGAATTTCTAGATATATAAGCAGCCATATCTCGAGAACTGTAAGTCATAGAGAAATGATATTTTGCAAATTTTTGCGAGAAAGAGAAGGTGCAGATAAAAAGATTTAATTTTACATCTAGAAACAATCACAGTTATCCTTCCCGCTCCATATCTCCATTTTTTAAAAGTTCGTTCTGGCAATGCTCTTGGAGCATTCTCAACTGGTCAACGAACTTAAAAAGTTCGTTGCTGAATTCTTTATGTCTGTGTGTCTGTCCGTCCGTCTGTCTGTCTGCCTGTTATTTGCTTTTTTTTTCAATTTTGGACCCTGCATTCGATAGAGCATCAAAAACTATCAGAGAAAGTGATTAAATTTTTCGCGTCATTCTTACCGTTCCCGAGATATTGGTCAAAAAATGGCCGACTTCCAGAGATTTAAGGAGCCATATCTCGGGAACCGTTGATCAATATCTGAAGGAATGGTAAATAGTTTGGTACCAAATATTAATTGGTGACCACTGTCCAACTGGCCACTGGTTTGGCCAATGGCCACCAATTAGTATCGGTACAAAATGTTTACCATACTCTTAGGGATTGATTAACACCAATATCATCTCTCTATGGCTTACCGTTCCCGTGATATTGGCCAAAAATGACCAATTTCTAGATATTTAGGGAGCCATAGCGCGGGAACCATAAGTTGTAGAGAGATGATACTGATATTGATCAATTCCAAAGAGGATGGTAAATATTTTGGTTCCAAATATTAACTGGTGGCCATTGCCTAACTGGCCACTGGTTTGGCCAATGCCCAGTTGGCTGGTGGCCACCAATCATTATCGTTACCAAAATGTTTACCATATTCTTAGGGATTGATTAACACCAATATCATCTCTCTATGACTTACCGTTCCCGTAATATTGGCCAAAAAAGGCCAATTTCTAGATATTTAGGGAGCCGTAGCGCGGGAATCATAAGTTTTAGAGAGATGGTATTGATGTTGATCAATACCAAAGAGGATGGTAAATATTTTGGTTCCAAATATTAACTGGTGGCCATTGTCTTACTGGCCATTGGTTTGGCCAGTGGCTAGTTGGATAATGGCCATCAGTTAATATCGGTACGAAAATGTTTAACATTCTATTAGGGATTGATTAACACCAATATCATATCTCTATGACTTACCGTCCCGTGATTCATCTCTCTATTATTGGCCAGATGATAATTCCGATTTCAGGAGATTTAAGGAGCCAAATCTCGGGAACTGTAAGTCGCACAAAGATCATATCGGAGTTGATCAATTTCTAAGAGAATGGTGAACATTTTGGTACCAAATAGTAACTCGTGGCCACTGATTAACTGTCTATTGGCCAACTGGTCACCGTTCCCAGATATTGGCCAAACTTTTCGAACTTCTAGATATTTAAGCAATAATATCTCGAGAACTATAAGTCATAGAGAGATGATATTTTGTTAATTTTTGCGAGAAAGAGAAGGTGTGGATAAAAAAAAATACTTCTACATCTAGGAACAATGACAGTTATCCTTCCAGCTTCATCTCTCCATTCTGACGTTCTGACAATGCTCTTAAAGCATTTTCAACTGGTTTTAAATTGTATTGGTTCCATTGACGACTTGTAGTATTTAATATTGCTAGTACTTACATTGACAATATAAGATATATGACATATTGCATGTACAGAGTCGAATCGTGTATAGAAGGCAAACCAACTGATCAGCTGATACTAAAGAATGAGTTGTGATCTAGAAGACAAAGGCTCTTTTTTTTTTTTTAAAAAAAAAAAAAGTCGTCTTATGTATCCTCTTACATTGTTTGTTTAATATATGGCCAAGCATGTCTTGAGGACGTGAACTGTGGCACTATTTAGGTACTACATACATACGTGATGGTGGAGATGAACTACTGGAAAACTTAATAAAATTTTGCTCTGAAATTACTTGAAATTAGACCTAAGTACGGTGTATGTAACGTTAATTATATATATATATATATATATATATATATATATATATATATATATATATATATATATATATATATATATATATCGTCTTGTGTCACGTTACATTCCCTGATTCCAAATGTATATATTAAACATTTATACAGTTCACGAGATTATCATGAATCACATAACAGTTATTTACTTTTGAATATATATATATTTACTTTGAACATATATCGTGTTTGTCACATTAAAATATTATACATTCAGTCTTTACAAGATTGCTCTTCGTTCTATCTATCTTTCTTAGTTACCGTAACAACGATATCAAACAGATAAACAAGTGGTCTTAGAAATGAAATTAAGAAATACCTCAATGTGATACAAACATTTAAACTATTTCTTTATTTCTTCTTCTTAATTGTTTGTGCCTTAAAATAGCACTTGCTCGTAAATATTAACAATACTTAGAAGTACTTACAAAATATACATTATCGTTGTATGTATGGCTCCCGAACTATGGGACTCCTTTAAATTGATCACAATTAAAGAAAGTATCCTGGACCGTTAGACATTCCATATACAACAGTTACATTACTTTCTGAATAGGCTTCATATATATAAAAATAATTTATAGAATAATATATTATTTTCATTTTATCTCAATATCATACTTATATTTATTCAATAATCAATTTTTTATTTCAATTCTGTATATCGATGAGAAGGACATATTCAAAATGTGGTAAGTTTGTTGGTTATTTTTAGGTCCTAAATAAATTATTTTAATTCAATGCCATTTATACTCGTTAACAATAAAGTTAGTGTGAGTTAAAATACAACGTAACATGTTTAATTTATTCGGTCATATTTAACATAAATTTGACAGACAATATTTGTATTGCTGCATAGATGCAATAGCATAAAATGTGAACGAAGTAAAAATTACAATGAAATCATGACAATATTCAAAGTGAAACAAAACAAAAACCAATTAGTATCACAAAAAATAATCACACAATAAAGAATTGATTACAGTAAGGATTAATCTGAAACTTAGATATTATCTATATTAATTTTAGATAAAACTTCTGTAGGAACTAACTTTTCAACTAATTGCATCCATTTACTTTTGGTGTGCTTTGACGGACGCCATAAATTTAGTTCAGGTTACATTACCAAAAGATTCGATTAGGTTGCATTGAATGGCACAATATTGAGTACAGTTCTGTATGTTATTTACTTCACCGATTCTTTGGTTTCTATTTTGAAAATTTCTACAACCTATGTAGTTACTACGAAATATGGGACTTCGCAAAAAATTAGCTCGATTATTTACATTATTCCTAAAAGCAGTATAATTATTATTTCTGTTTCTTCTGAAATTAGGTTCGGTCGTATTGTCATTACGAGAAAATCTAACATTACTCTCGTATTATGATTACAATCTTTTCTAACATTGATATTTCGAACAGGAATATAGTTAGCTTGATTTCCGTGATTATTACCTTGCAGTCTAGTCTGACTTGCTGTAGTCTAAATGGCAATAATATTCTTATTGATTCGATAATACGTGATTCCTGCTGATATGGATTGATCTGTGTCAAGTCATTATACACTGAGAGTATAAAATCTGTAAGGCTTTTGTCCACTTTAGGATCAAAATGTCGGTTTCTAATTTGGGCATCCCGGTCTGCTAACATAAAATCATCATCGAAATTCGCTAACAGCGCGTTTTTAAAATCGGAATAATTACACAGACTACCTCTGATTGCTTTGTACCATACCGAACGAGGTGGTAACAAAATATGCGATAAGAGTTTGAGGAAGTTAGCCTTATCGCTTCCAATTAGTTCACACTCTTCCTCAAATTTCTCTGAAAAAGTACTCGCTGGGATGTCCTCAGATGTACCGCTGAATTTAGTTAATGATCTTATTTCACTGTATTTCACGCGACTATTATTAGTACTAAAATACCTTAGATGTCAAGGTTTTACGTGTGTATGGTTCCTGTGACGTGGTCTTCTTTCTTCGTCCTCAATATTTGAGATGGTGTCCTCCCTTTCAGAATAGATTTCTGATGAGTTGTTATTTTTTCACAGGGTCTTGACTCATTTCTCCTATGTTCTTCATACACAACGTTGAGGGCAGGTTCAGGATTACACTTGGCCATACTGATTTTCTCTTTGATGGTACGAATCTCTTCTTGCAGTCTTCAAATTTGGTTTGTATGTTCATTGACTTGCGTTTCGAATACATCAATAGTCTTCTCACCACTGCAAAGCTATGAATGATTTGCTCTATTCCATTGCCGGTTATTTCCAATTTGGTATTTATCTGCTGCGTTACTTGTTCCAATCTGAAATCCACCTGCTGTCCTATTTGTTGTGTTACTTGTTCCAATCTGAAATCCAAGTTTTGTGTTACTTGTTTCCACCTAGAATCCAATTTGGAATCCATCTGTTGTGTCATGGAATTCATCTGTTGTCCTAGTTGTCGTGAAAGATTAATTACATCCGTTGAAGTCTCAATTTCTGGAATATCGACATCTTCGAGCCCTGTATTGGTATTCATTTTAGGTCTTCGGTATATTTTTCTTTTATTACGTTGTAATAGATAATCCGTGATGCTGAGTGAGATAGTTTACTAATACGTCTGACTAATCTCAAAGTCCCGGGTTTCGGCACCATATAAATATGTAACATTATTTCTTCTCCTACTTTACATTCCCTGATTCCAAATGTATATATTAAATATTTATACAGTTCACGAGATTATCATGAATCACATAACACAGTTATTCACTTTCGAATATACAGGGTTGGACAAAAAATCTAAAACGTTTGCAAAAGTGTGAAAATCATACCTAGTATGGTGTGGGGCCTCCTTTTGCATCCAAAATAGCTTGGATCCGACGTGAAATGAACGTATACAACTCCTGAATCGTGGTGTGTGAAATTTCGTACCATTGTTCCTCCAAAACATGTTCCAGTTCCTTAAGGGATGCTAGTGGAGGGTAATGAGATCGAACACGCCTTTCTAACTCAGACCACAACGGCTCAATGATGCTCAGATCTGGTGATTGTGAAACCCAGAGGAGTTTTGGTAACTCCTGGTCATGCTCCTTGAACCATGATTTCATCGTTTTTGCAGTGTGACAGGGTGCCAAATCATCTTGGTAGATGACATCACCATCAAGGGATAATATTTGGGCCATGGGTAGAACTTAGTCCCCCAAAATGGCCTCACACGCCTTAGCATTTATCATTCCATGCAGGGCTATGGTGGGCAAGACTTTTAGTATAAATATCTACGCTCTAAGATATCTCTTTCAGTTAGTGTCTGATGAAGACAACGTTAAATTGTCAAAACCGTTACACTGTAATTTAGTTTTTAATTAACAAATGTATATACTCTGGTCAGAAGTGTTTATTATTTCTTTCTATTGTTTTCCTGTCATCCCGTATTAAATTTACATCATCAACATATGCCATAACCTGGCGAATACCGTTCAACTCTAGGTCCTACTTGCTATCTTTGATTTTCCTTATAGCGTATTCTAGAACAAAGTTAAATAATAATGGCGACAACGCATCTCCTTGTTTCAGACGTGAAAGCTCGTGGAAAAAACAAATTCCTACCCGGACTTCATTTTGGGATTCATTTGAACATATCTTAATTAATCTAATTAGTTTTCTCGGTATTCCAAGTTCTGTAAGAACGTTGTATGATGTTTCTCTCCTAACCGAGTCGCAAGCCTTTCTAAAATCAATAAATAGTTGATGTACCGGGGTATTGTATTCCCACTTTTTTCGAGTATTTGGCGAATGGTAAATATTTGGTCGATAGTTGATCGATTTCGTCTAAATCCACACTGATAATCTCCAATAATTTCATCTGCGTATGGCGTCAATCTTGCTAATAGAATATTTGAAATGATTTTATAGGATGTTGACAGAAGAGAAATGCCTCGATAATTATTAGTCAGTTTTGTCGCATGAATATTAAGTGGGGGGGGGGTTCGATTTGCGAATATTGCGGGGGGTTTGGGTCACGCGATCTTAGTTACGCTACTAATAGTAACATTAAAAATAATATAATTTGAATTATATTTAAGCGTGTGTTATGTGGAATAATTCATCGTAGTGAGATGTATGAATTACGCAGGTCATATACTTCTTTAATACGAAGGGCCCCTGAAGCAATCAGATTACGGAAAGATATTGCAATTAATCATTGTCGTAACTTGTAACCCGATTAATGATGAGCTGTCTGGTATTTTCTTACCACCTCATTTCACAGCGATTAGCAAAAAGCATAATCTCACCCTTCCCAATTCCTAGAAAATAAATTTTACAATCATAAAATCACACACTTTATTATTAAGGTGCAACACCGATTTTTTTTTTTTCACTGTCATCTAACACTTCGAAAAGATAAAAAGAATGCTCGTTGTTGTAACCCGAACTTGTTCTTTTTGAAAAAGGTAGAATAGAAAAGTGCTGATAAATAAACTGCATTATAGCTAAGTAAGCACTTTTCAGAGTATTCTAGTTTAGTTTCTATAGCCTTTCCGCTAGATTTGAGAACCATTGCTAACGGTTAAAACGTACAGTACGCAAATAGCTGCATATTTGTGACGCCAAAATGTAGTAAGGATTATGTTCTATATGCCATGCTCTAAGCGTAGAACTGTTTCAGTTTGCAAATTCGGTTTTCTTTAAAATCTGAAAGTGATGGAATCGAGAAGAGGTACAGGATTAACACAAAATCGAAAGAAAGGAAAATCTGGATATCAGAAACGTAAAGAAGCAGAGAACTTGTCGCAACTGGAAGTGATTCAAAGCAGCGTAAACTGCGTTTTCTATCAACTTCTCAGGCCGTAAAGGTAAGCTTTTTTATTTTTTTAAAATATCTTTTATTCATTTATTTGAATTTGTAGAATGTCAGCGACAAGTCAATTTACCTCAAAAGAAAAACAAAGGGGAAAACGTTACTCACGGCCAGTTCCGGATTAATCCGCGTGGAGGCCTCCAAGCTACTAAAAAAAAAGCTCCAGAAAACTGCCAGACTACTGTGATATAGCAAATAATAAAGACTGTCCTGACATACAACCCGACGTAGATGTTACAGAATGTGACAGTTCTACTTAGTGCAGTATCTCGAAGAGCGAAAGTGAACCTAATGAATGCACTGCCTCTTTTTCAGAAGGCCAGGTTTATAAGATGTGCAATGAAAATCATCCGTGTGAAAATCAGTGTTACTTATGTTGCTGTAGGTTGCTACTAAGATATAAATGCATGTTTCCACTTTCCAAACACTGTTTACTGTATGCAAATGTTTGATATCTCTTTCAGTTACTCAAGTATCGTGTGAGCGAGCATTCAGTTATCTTAAATTAATTAAAACTCGTACGCGTTTGTCTTTGTCAAAACATATTCTGAAATCATTTATGCTTATGGCCATTGAAAAGCATGTTCTGAAAAAAAAAAAACTCTAATGATGAAATTATCGATGAAATTGGGAAATCTGTCTTTAGATAAATGCTGCTGTAAAAGTTGGTTTGATAAATGAACTTCATTACTCATGTATTTTATAAGAATTGCAAAACGTATGCAAAATATGATTGACTAATGCGTTGTCACCTCTGTGTAGTCAATAAGTAAGTTATGCGAATTTTTACATAAAAAATTCGGCTGTTCGTTCCGTTTCTCTTTCTTGATTTTGAGAGGGTGATTCCTAACTGCCGTTAGTAGAAAAAATATTTTTAGGCTGTAATGCTAATATATTGCAGTAATGTTTCAATTTAATTAGTGTTTAAGAAATCAATAAGAAATTGTTTCTTATCAGACACAGTGTGTTTTATCAGAAATGTTTTAAAACCGTTTCTCTAAACTTTCTGTTTTTTCAAAATGTTACTTTCTTGTTTCTCACCTCCATAATTGTTACTCAATGTTCTTCATTATATATCATGTAAACAAATCTACAAAGATAGATTATTATTTTACGCAATAAATTTAAGTTTATTACAATTTATTCACTCATTTGCATGTACCATTCATGGAAATTAAATTCCTCATAATTTTGAAGATGAAATCGTATTGTATTAAGATCCCTTTCAATATAAACAGTAGCTGCTTTGAAGACACGTGTACGATTCATTTCAAAGATTTTCAGACTAGAGAATAAAGAAAGCGAAATAATACTTGGTTACAGATACGCATACAAAACTTTACATTTCGTGGGGTCTTGGGTTTAGCCATCCAAGTCTCCACCTAAGAATTCATTCCTAAAAGGGCAGTCCATACTGTAGACCAACTCAGTATTCATCAAGGCCCTTAAGCATCATTCTCTGGGTGGGCCCTTGTACTCCCAGTTACCTCTGACAGCATTTAGTAGGTGTTTTCAGACCAATGTCACATGTCCTAGCTGAGTCTCAATAACTATTTCTTAACCTGTAGAACGTTCTGCGAAAATTATATTAAATTCGGAAGAAATTGATAGGATTCTTCAGAATGACGATCCTAGCTTTAATTTCAATGTAGTTGCAAGGTGAGAGGCAGAACAGTTTAGAGAGACAGATAGGAGTAAATTTCTGTATGCCGGTAAGGATATTTTATATTGCTTCACCTACATTACAATACATGTCTGAAGGGTGGGGGCTAGACAACATCACCGGGAGAGGACGCTTGCACTTTTGCCCACATCTGGCGTTTTGTCATTAAATCTTAACTTTTCCGTAACTTAATGCATCGTAAACATATTAGGGCATAAAAAGTAGAAGGACATCCTGGAAGATATATAATTATGAAATTTCAACTAAGGGAACCACAAAAGTAAGAGGGATAAAGATAGCCAGGCAATAGTAAAGGCAAAAATAATAGGATTAGAATAAAATAATATCCTTTCCAATTAAGGCAAAATTGCATAGTGATTCAGTTCAGAAATGTAAACACATCAAAAACAGATTTTACCATTTTAGGGGGAAAATGAGAAGAGAGTAACTAAAATGGTTGATTGTGATAATTTTAATAATTATTCTTACAAAAGTTACCAGTAACTACTCATTACACTATTTAATACTTTCCGTAAATGTTAAATCATACATTCGAAGGATGTATCCACAGAGGGACAGTTCTTCGTGATTTAATTCTGTACTAAAGTAGAGTAGATCAATCGAACATATCTACCTCTGCTTCTTTCGAATTCTATGTATTCCTCTAACTTGAACGATCTACTATGATTTTTGTTTGTTGAAATATTGCACTTGATTGTTGTTTATTTTCATTATTCGACTTTCGATAAAATACCTCAGAAATTCCCTAGTTTCTTTTGGAATCACCTTTGCGCCGCCCCTACGCCATGTCAAATTATGAATCTACGACTAAAAGTAATGAAATTCCGTTTTACCTGACATTGATCCGATATTATTTCTCGAGTTATGGCTATTGGCTTTGTTTTATACTGGTGTCAGGAATCGCCTCCCAAACGTTGTCGGTGTTCTTTTGAAGTACCCTGTGTATTTACAATGCACAAATAAAGTTATACTTCGAAATGGATATTTAAAAATGTTTAGGTACTAGTCATGTCTTTTGTACCTACGATTTGTCATGTATATTAGATCATGAATATCAAGCTATCAGAACAATAGATTCTGTTGAAATCTAGATCTAATCTAACGTAACTGACGCTGTGATAAACATTCAGGGCCTTATGCAGATACCAGAGGAACGTTGTATCCAAGCAAGAGAAATTACCTGGGATGTCGAAGCTGTCAATATCACAAGTTTTGATAGAAAATCTGATACTACTACGCAGTAAATCGGAAAACATTTTGCAAGAAATCTAAAAGTGACTTCAGATTTTCCAGAAAAGCTTATAATCAAGAAACATTTAGCTGACGAAACTGTTGAAGAACAAGAAAGAACGAACCTCGAATAAATTTTCAGTCAGGGTTTTCTTTTCTTTCCTTTTTTTAAAATTTGGATTGTGTTACAGTCAACCTTAAATGTCATACATGATCTAAACACGAAATTCGATTTCTTGTGGAAGTAGCCAACGCTGAATAATGATGAACTTGAGGGAAAAGTAAGAACGTGGATAGAACTATATAGCGTTGATGTATCAGATGATAGCATTAATGAAATGGTTAATCTACAAGCGATTCAATCTGCAAACTTCAGTGCTGCTCTGACACCATTTCAGTTGCTCAACACAATTTTTGACCAAAAACTAGTCAACATTTTTCCGTATTTTTTGTACTCTACCAGTGTCTGTGGCGGATGCTAAAAGATCGTTTAGTGCACTTGTAAGAGTAAAGAATGTCCGTCAGTCATCGATAACTCAATAAAGATTATCCGACTTCGGAACTCTTATAGAGTCTACTTTAGCCTTTCAGCTAAGCTTTAGTGATATTGTAGATACATTTGCTAGCAGGAAAGCAAGTAGTTAGTATAATATAACCAGGCCCGATGATAGCTCAACCCCGGGGTCCGAGTTGGCTCTCGACGGGCCTGATCACGCGTCAGAGTGACTCTGCATAAGGCCAATTACGTTTATATATGCTACGTTCTTGTACATGTTTTGAGAACATGTACAAGAAATTACATTGTAAAATTATGTATTGGAAAGACATGTTTGGAGGTTTTAGGGGGATAGTTAATTAATTATTATGACTGTATGAGGATATCTATCTCAAATACTCACCTAAGAAACCAAGAAGACCTGCATCTATAAAAGTTTAAAAGAAAATGAAATTTGGATTACTTTGTTCAAATTTAGAAATTCTTAAGATGAGAGTGTTGTAAGCAAATTTTTATTTACCTGAATAACCGCAATATTATTGATTTCGTGGTAATGAAACAATATGTTTTCGATTCATTTCACGTCATGAATTAGTACTTGTCATTTTCATCTAAATGTTTTTCATTATTATTACATTCGTGAAATACCATTTTCAGATTCTTAATGGCAATTATGTTTGCAGATAATTTGGAAAGCGCTATCCTTTGTGCGAATGTTTTTGGAGATCCTCTCCAGATGGCGATCACATGCCTGGTTAGAGGTGACGTCAGTTTTGGGATCCCCAGGATTTTCGACACTATTGAATATCTTTCTAAAGATTTAACATCTGTTCCCACGACTACAATAATCTACTACGTATAGGGAAGGGTGTCATAATACCATATTTTCCAAGTTATGGAATGAAAAAGAAGTTATTATTCATTTTAATTTTATGCCATATGTGATATGTAAACGTGAGTTCATGAAACTTTGCATTGTTCTCAGAACATGGAAAGTTTTTCATGGTGAGTTAGAATAGAATTTGCCGTTTTTCCTCTCTGCTCCTCAAGTGTCAAGTATTGTTAATTTTCACCAATCTGAATATAAGAAGAATCATAAATTTATTAGTTAATCAATTAATATCGTACTTGACAGGAATTTATACATGACATCTTAAAGGACACTATGAATTTTAGTGACAGTTATACAAACAAGGCTATACTAGCATAGTATGCACTTCACATACAAAGTCATTTGAGTTGTATCTACGTCCAAAAATTACACACTTCAAGCTAAACCAGACGAATTATTTTTAATGAAAGTAAATTATGAAATAATAAGTAAAGTGAGAATGTGGAAGGAAGCTGGAGACTCCCTCAAAAAACCACAAACTCAATTTCGCTCACCAATAACTCCTGTGGCTTGAGATCGAACCAGGAACACCTTACACCAGACATGAGCGCTCTGCGCTAAGCCACCGTCCACTCCTCAAAAATATTTCTGGTTACGATTTTCAAATTTTATAGATCATGTTTGAATTCTATTTTCAAACTTCAACTACAACTAATTCTTAAAGAAAACTGCTGGTACTACTACTATAAACTACTACTACTACTACTACTACCAATAATAATAATAATAATAATAATAATAATAATAATAATAATAATAAAAAAAAGTTATTTATAACTCGTCATAGCAAAATTGATTTTTAAGAAACATGGTTGTATCAATTTTTACTGTAATCCAGTCATTTTAAAATGGTGTGCCATTACGAAACTACTGATCTGCCAGGATAAGTTAGGACATTGAAAGTAAGCATTAGCTATGAAAAGAAGTTTTTTGCTTTTGAAGAAAAAATGAAATTTTTGAATTTAACGTCCCACGTTATGCCTTTTAGACTAAGAGGGATGATGATTAAAGCGATAAATGATGATGGAAGAATTGGCGGAATGAGAATGTGGGAGGCAACGGGAGTATACCGAGAAAACCCACAGACATGATGTTGTCCACTACAAACTTACTTGGCCAGAGATCGAACCAGGGACCCCACACACCAGAGGTAATCTCTCTACCACTGAGCCACCGTGCGTTTCTGCTTTTGAATTTTCCACGTTGCACTAATTATATAAAATGGAACTACTGTATGTTACTTATTTCTTTTCTTTTCAGTATCTGAATGAATTATTCGTAAATTTCGATCTTCCATGTTGATCAAGTAGCTTATAAATAAGTTTTCCTTAATCGAGAACAAGTGTATTTTGTTGTCAGAAATGCAGTGTCTCCATTACGCCTTTTTTTGGTGATCTGTTCTTTGGCGCTTAATTTAGAAAATTAAGTCACTCAACAGATTATTTCCGCACTAGTGTAGACGATAACAAAGTACCGTAAATACTTTAAGCCAAAATTTGAAAATTAACACTGATTTCACGCTTATTGGCGACTCATTACGTCTACTTACAACCTTTAAAAACTTTTGTTGGCGTGGGTTCTTATACATGATGCAAATTTTGACAAAAATAATACCTTCTATCTTTTTCACGAAAAGTTATTTATTTACTAATTTTTAGTGTCGTTTTTAGATTGGATTTTTCGCTCAGGTTACCATTACTGATGCGAACTGTATCCCGGTTTCGTAGCCTGTTCCTGTTCCTGGTGCGCCAAATATGACGCAGAGAGGTTACCTCCGTCTTGAAGAAGACCTATCGGCAATTTACAGAAGTAACAACAAAAAAGTAAGAGAGGTCAAAGAGGGTAGAGAATAAACTCGTTGAAATTTAAGAGATAAGCGGTTGTCAAGAGAGAGCACTATGGACCACAGGAAAACATGCGATTTTTAGAGAGGTAAAAGAGAAAAAATTTGAGAAGAGAAAGCGGCGCCGTAAATAGAATAGAATCCAAGTCGAAAGGACCGAAACCATTCGTAGCCTCAGTCTCCGTAAAATGTACGTAGGCCTATAGCTTTGTTGGCTCTACCATGTGGTCGGAATTTCGGATCTAAACATGTGACTCCAACGAAGATAACCAGGAACCACGATCACCAGCCAATTTCTGCTCAGAAGCCGAATATTTAAAAATATTTATAAAGTGAAAACGTGAATGATCACAAGAAACATACGTATGTATGCTACTTTTAGGTCATGTGAATTACAGAATGAGAATAAATTGATAAGCAGTTGTTTATTTTAGATAGCCAATGCCGTGTGAAGTAATATCACTGTATACAAGGACACGATTATCGTTAACAGCGTTCCTTTTTATTAGATTTATTTACATATATTTTTAAAACATATTTCTTCATTGGACTGTTTCTTTTCCCATTTCAAAAAACAAAAGAAGAAAACATATCACGGGATTTGTGACGTCATTTTTGTTACGAGACGATCTGTTCAGCACATTCCAACTTGAACATACAGTTTTGTCAGCATTAAGAATCACAACACACAGAACTGTGTTTGTTGCTCTAGTCTCAAGCTTCACCATTGCTTTTTCCCCTGTTATTTCTGTTTTATTACGAACTTCTTTTTCTTTCCTTTTGAGTCACACGGCTGTGAATACGTGCGTCATTTGTAAAGCTTCTTTTCACCATGCCAGTGGAGCGTCAAACACTTCTTGATTTGAAAGATCCGCCTTCGGAATTCTACGAACTGGCCAAAGTCAAATACAGAGAAACTCCCGAATTCGTTCAAAATAATTTGGATCAACTTCGAACTCTAGTCACAGGTGAGCTCTTATTTATTAAATCTTTTCTAGTAATATGCAACTACACAGTACGAGTGGGGTGACAGTGGCTCATTCATAAAGCGCTTATCTCTGGTGTGAGAGACTGGTTCGATTCCAGGCCATATGTAAGTTTGTGGTGGACAACAACATGTCCATGGGTGTCTATATAGAGGGCAAGAGAAGGGGATACAGTAGCTAGCACTCCAAAACACTTTATTTAGAAAAAAAAAATAATATTTAGAGTAAACTTTACAATACACGATCCATCTGTGCATCGATAAGTAGGGCCGCTTTAAAAGGGTATAGTGCGGTTAAGTAGGGCACAGTAGAGTAAAATAAGAAAAAAGTAGAGTAGGGGTGGGAACGGGTTAACATAAGGTCAGGAAATTTTTGACCCATTTTCATAAAATTAATAGTGTAATTTCCCGTTTCTGAGCGAATATCCAGCTGGAGCGGGCATTGTGAAGTTAATTCCATTTTAATTATTTATACAGAGTGGCTCAAAAGTAGGTGTACAGTTCCGTAGTGACCAACTCATTGCTCTTTATATCATTTCTTCTTGTGGTTATAGTTAAGGAGCCGTACTTCCCATTTAGGGAAGGACGAGAAACGTCATACTTTCAGGAATTATTCAATGACTATCTAGGATGTTAAAAAGTAGGTAATAAACTGAGTTCTTGCCCTTGTACTTTGGGTGTTTAGGTAGTGCAACAGTAAGATGTATCCTCGTGCACGGGAGATAAGTAGTTGTTCTTAACTATTACCCTTCTTGTTATCCATCAGACAGGCTTAGGTTCTTTATTATTTATTAACTTATACCTTAGGCTCGGAACAGCCGAAACAAATAAACCTATAAACTAGAATGTTATACTTGATCAATGCAGGGGCGTATAGGCCTACCTACTTTTGGGCCACCCTGCATTTCGTGTATAATTTTATATTTGTTCGTTTAACGATAAGTTTTGTTGTACTTAAATTCCATAGTAGTTTGCAATTGTTTGGTTGCAATGATTCCATATTCAAGTGATTAAAGAAGGGTACAACTGAACTCAATAGATCAATAGAATTATATATACAGGGTGAACCACTAAAATGCCCCCTCTTTGTAACTTCTAAACTGACAAAAAGAGGTGAAATTTTGTAGCAAGCAAATATCAAGAAGGGAAAGTAGTTTGACGTGCTCTGAAATACTACCGGATTAACAGTGCTGCCAACTCAAAGATGTATTCTTTCAAACGGAACTCTATACATATTTTAAATAGACTTGTAAAACGAAAATTAAGATTCCATCCGTTTTGTTCAATGTTGCCAACTAAGGTCGATACAGTAGCACAAACATCCACATTTTTCACAGTAATAATTTGTGAGATAAATGAGGGGACACATATACAAAGAAACTTAGTGTTGAATACTATGACCATGTTATGATGCATTCCGAATAAATAGGAACAAAGTTACAAGAATTAAAAATTTTACTTTTTTTTCTTTCTTTAAAAAGTGCTGAGATAAGTGTCATATCTAAGGAGCTATATAGTTTTCAAAAGACGAAACGTTAGGCAATTTGATGTCTCAAACAATTCCGGAAATATGATAAACATTGGTAAAATTGGCAACACTGCTTAAAACTATGTTGATTGATTCATTGAGGTTTAATAGGGACGTCAACATTGAGACTAATTAAAAAAAAAACTTTCAATTGCTATGTAAAAACTATAAGAGCTTTAGGGATGGTATCGAGACGAGACGAGACTTTGTACAGTCTCGCTCTCGTCTCGGTTGATAAATAACGGTCTCGGTCTCGTCTCGAGTAAAAAATCACCGTCTCGGTCTCGTCTCGGTCAACAGATGCTTGTCTTGATCTCGGTCTCGAGTACCAAATGTCAGTCTCGTCTCGAAAGTCTCGAAATAAATAGTGTGAAATTAAAATAGTGAAAGTATTATTCTCGTACAGTCTGTCGTTTCCGGTTATTTTTTCCTTTCATTTTGACTTAGAATTATGGTATGGTGTACCTCTTCATAGCTAATTTGCTAGTGCTAATGCTTTCCATGCGCGTATTCCAGGTTCAATGATCAGTGGGTATATCACTCTAAAACCCTAATAGAACCCATATTTCACTTTTAGCAATAGACTTTGTCTCATATAGCCTCAGAACTGCCTATACAATTAAACTCTATTAAATTAACTCCAGTACTATACAGTAGTTTATTTCCTTCCTTTGAATCAAAATTGTTCAATACCGCCTAATGGATAACGCAACACATAGCAGCACGAATGTATTTAATCGTACCGAAATTGAAACTTTACAATTTCTCATTATTCAATACATTCTGCTTTGACTGTAATTTTAAAAACAGAATATAACGTTCATTATCTTAACAAATAGGATAAATTATTACTACAATATACGTATTTTGTTTGAAATTGATGAAATGCTTTATTAGCGTTTCACATCTCCGTGTTTAATTGACACTTTATAACACGAACGTCCTGAACCTTGTGGTGGGAGCTACTACACTCATCTTTGCTATGTGAGGTCTCGAGTTGGATCACAAAACAAGTTAGATTCAAAGTCCGATGGTTCGCATAGTTCGCGTCTCATTTTAAGTGCATTCTGTTCTTATACAAGTTAATAAGATCGTAATGCATTACTTAAGCACATATCCAGTGCCGTAACATAGATTAATCTTATTCTTGAGCTCTCAACGGTGCATGCAAACTTTATTCGAGAAAACTAATCTTGCGTTTATTACGTTGAAATTTTATATTGACTGAAAATTAGTTGCGAAACATGGACATACATATTATATATGTATATAGGTAATTCGAGTTATCTGTATCTATTTTTTCACTCGCCAAAACAAGTGATTCTTAACTTTCTAGATTTCTTTTGTATTACTCTTCGTAGTTTTGCTGCAACATGATGGGTTGAATAGTCAAAAAATACTTTTTTCGCTCTATGATTTTCATTAAATTTTGGATCCATTTTTACCCTACCTTACCTAGTAAAAGTTATATATTTAGTCTTAGTTGAGGAACCGGTTTTTCGCTTCTGTAAAATTACGAAATTATGACTTGGTTTAGTTTACCTCCGAGGTCCAGATATAATAAAATCATCACAGTCATCATAATCAATCATTATCAATCCATTGCTGTATGAAGGTCTTTCCAATTCTTCTCCACAACTATCTAACTTGGGCAATTCTTTTCCAGGTTACTCCTCAATGGCTCTTGATTTCGTCACACCTTCTTGTATGCGGAGGTTTCCTAAGCTGTTTTTGTCTCGTGGTATCCAGTCTAGAATTGTTTTCGTCCGTCGATCATAATTTCTTCTTGCAATACGTCCAGCACACTTTCCAGCTCATATTAAATTATTTCATTAGCACCATCAGTATTCATTTCTATATATCTGGGCTACAAATAGTTCGAATTCGCTACTTTAGGAGTACAGACACGCTACTTTTTAATCATCGGATCTGACAACACTGACTGAATGATTTAAATCAACACAATGTGAGGACCCCCATTTGGTCTAGCGGCTAGAACTCTTGATTTCGGTTCGCGTGGTCCCGAGTTCGGTTTCCGGTAGGGATAAAGTTGAACGGCCGAAGTGGTTCGGATTCCACTATAATCATTAGCTGCACGTCTCCTTTAGCCGCCCTAGCATAACTGTGGGACGTTAAACTAAAACAAAACAAAACAAAAGTGAACACTGTGTATTACTAACTGTAAGTTCTTGAATAATTGCATATAGCTACATGGTATGGATCGAGTTTGAGGTGGTCGGTGGTCAAACTAAAGCAAGTGAAATGTAATTAGGGTGCAATTAGAACTTTTAATTAAGCACGGACTTAATCTAAAGTGTACACCAGGCCTAAGGCTTAGGGGGGAACAACTAGTGTTACTGAAAATGTATCAGTTACATTTAATTTCAGTTACAATTTGCATTTACATGTATTGCTGGAACGAAGATTTAAACATTAACATTATAAGTAGCCCAAAGACTATGAAAAACATCGTCTCTTGAAAGCATTCTTGCACCATAAAACAAATTACGAGTAATTTTAAAATATTTTGCAGTTTATCTACGTTATTTGCACATATTTAGAATAATATTTAGCTATCTATTTAAGTGGGCAACACTGCTTAAAATAATGTAACTGCGACTTGTAATTAAAACCACCAAAAACTGTTAATGCGTAATTTTAAGCAGTACAACAATCACTACCAATGTATTTGGTATCTCTGATGGCGTTATAAGCATTTAAGTCTTTTGGAAGCATCTGCATGATAAGACGTGATATGTCAGCGCGTTTTCGAAGTAAAGTCTTTAGAAACGTTTAAATTTTCCGTTTCTTGTAACTTTGTTCCTTCATTCATTCGAAATATATTATACCATGATCACAGTATTTGACGCTAAGGTACAGTTGATGCGTATTGCACCGTCCATGCCATTTGAGTTATTAGAGATTTCCAAGCTACATAAATAACGTATGGGCTATTGTGGTTTTGTTAAATAACTAAATTAGAAATATGTAATACTTTACGTAGCGCAATTTGAGAAAATAAAACTTCAT
Organism: Thermobia domestica; assembly: GCF_964235325.1. Taxonomy (NCBI): domain Eukaryota; kingdom Metazoa; phylum Arthropoda; class Insecta; order Zygentoma; family Lepismatidae; genus Thermobia; species Thermobia domestica. Next base: position 159,105,894 of record NC_137461.1, on the reverse strand, counting down.
TTTGCTTTAGCAAGATTGCTTGTTTATCTGGTGATATTGCAGAGTATCAAGAAGAATTTCCCAACTTGGTACAAAATTTCAGCATTTTTAATATATATATATATATATATATATATATATATATATATATATATATATATTTCATTTGGGCTGAATTGGGCTGAATATATATATATCGCAGATCGTAGGGGAGGGCTATAGGGACTTTTAGGGGAGGATATATTTCCACGGAGATATCTCGAAAACGGTTGAACATAATGAACCGAACAAACACAAAAATAGGAAATGCCATGGGGCACACCGAATGGTGTTGTCGCGGCGCCTCCCGGGGCCGCCTTTCATGGGTACCAGGGCCAAACTTTAAAATTTTAAATGGAAACATGGAGTGAGTAATACCTCGTTCCATAGATCTTTAAAAAGTAAAAAGTGTTGTGGCAAAAGATTTTTCACATGGGTCACCGTTTTCAAAATGGTCGCCAAGACATGGTGCCTGTATCAGATAAAACGTCCAGTACCACTAGATCCCTAATATGAAAATAGTTGGAGATAAATGAACAGAATAAAACTCGTATAGGAAAGCACATAGGATATTTATCATTCCACGGCTCGAATAAAATGCAACGGAAAAAAAGATTATTAAAGTATAATTGACATGATGCAAAAGAGGAAATGATAGAAAATGATCTTTCCGATCTCTGTCCGTAAGTAGGTGAAGCGGAAATGAATGTTAAAATCTCAAATGAGAACCTCACTTTTTATTTGCAATAGATATGGTTTGTCTGAAACAATTGTGTGTACAAATGACTGGTACTATAATTAATAAAAATAAAGTGAAATAAGGTGAAATTCAAGTTTAACAACATTTTACCCGCCCCTTCGCCTATGATAATCTAACGCATTGCGTGCAAGATTTTTGGGACATATCTGCATCAGTATGTACCGTTTCGTTACTAAGGATCACAACTGAAATTACCGTTGAAAGTTATTCGGAATGTAACTGTGGACATCTCAGTGAAACACATATTCTATCACATGCAAGAAGACATAGAAGGAAAAGAAGCGAACCAATATCATGTAGACGACAGTTGAACAAAACCAACGTTTGTAAACATTGTTCTAAAACTGCATTGTTCGACAAATTGGTTTCGCATTTCAGTTGATTCATTTTTGCATCAAACCATTGCCTGCAATCAAAATGGAAGATACCTTTTCACAAGGATTTTACATACTTTGTCCCATTACAAAGACATTTATCTCTTATAAAAACATATTTCAAATAACTTTGTTTCGTAGAAACAATTTGCAAAAACTAAGGCTCTCAGTTGCAATTTCACCGATCCTTCGTGCTTCACTCACCTACGGAGTGAGGTTGGGGCGATAATTTTCTAGGAGTTAAATTTCTTTCTTTCCATTATGGCACTTTCACTCTAATAATCTTTTCGACTGTTGCAACATTCCCAAGTTATAGAATGATAAATACCCTCTGTGGTTTCCTATTCGAATATTTGTTCTGGTGTTCCCATATTAGTGATACTGGACGTTGTACCTGATGCAGAAATCATGTCTTGGTGCTCATTTTGAAAACGGTGACCCATATGAACAATCTTTAGCAACAACACTCTTTAGTTTTTAAAGATATGTCGAACGAGGTATCATTCACCCCATGTTTCCATTTACAATTTTGAAGTTGTGCCCTGGGCCCCCATGAAGGGTGGCCCTGGGAGTCTCCGCGACAATATCAATCGATGTGCCACATGACATTTTCTATTTGAGTTGTTGTTCGATTCATTTATGTTTGACCGTTTTCATATTAGTGGTACTGCACATTTTACTGTATCTGATAGAGGCAACATGTCTTGTCGGTCATTTTGAATACAGTGCCCGATATGAAAGATCTTTTGCCACAACGCCTTTTAGTTTTTCAAGGTCTATCGAACGAGGTACCACTTACCCCTTGCTTCCATTTAAAATTAAAGTTGGGCCCCGGGAACCCATGCAGGGCGGATCTGGGTGGCACCGCGACCATATATATATATATATATATATATATATATATATATAGAGAGAGAGAGAGAGAGAGAGAGAGAGAGAGAGAGAGAGAATTCTATTTGCACCAGCAGTGGATTTTGTTTCGGGAGAGGCTTGAGGAACGAGTAAGAAACATTTGCGTTGTACGTGCAATGCAAAAAATTATCTATTTCGGGAGGGGTTTGAGCCCGATAACCACCCCCTAAATACGCCACTGTACATCAGTCAACCGTTGTCATATTATCTAACATAGCAACGAAACAAATTTTGAGTGAAGGCAATTTTAGTATTTATCAATATCAATATTCGAGACGAGACCGAGACTTTCGAGACTGATCTAAGTCTCGTCTCTGTCTCGTCTCGATTTATAGAGGTCTGTCTCGGTCTCGTCTCGGTATTTTAAAGCCCGTCTCGATCTCGGTCTCGTCTCGGTATATAAAAGTCCGTCTCGGTACCATCCCTAAAGAGCTTGTAATTACAACCAGCAAATAATACCACTCTAATGTTGCATATTTGAGCAAAAGAAATCAAAGAATACTTTAAACAATTCCCATTTTATAGAAACATATGTCTGTTGGAAACGACATGTTCTATAAAATAGGATACCAGCAAAATCATTTCTTCATCCTTGGAATCAAACATATAGGTTCGCATGATAGTGTTCCTGAGACTGCTCTTGATTCTTCCATTTTCTCTCACATTCTGATTTCACCAGTTCTTCAATAATCATTTCACTTTTGTTAATCATTCTTTAGCTGAAAGAGCATAACGCGAGACATTAGAAGATTTGTACTGTTTAAAACAACTATTATACTATACATTCTGTTATAATTATTATAAGATTTTTATGTTTTTAGATGTGAACAAGTTAGCAGTATCATAGTGCACACACCACGTGAAGATGTTTGATTTATCACAGTGTACACAACGTGAAATTTATTCCTCTCGCCCTCCACCTTCCACTCATACACTTTAGTAAGATGAACGAATATTTGAAAATAGCAAACATTTAAATGTTTAGATTTGTCGGTACAAAGTCATCACTTAGTTTTATTTTAGAGATAGAGTACGTACAAATTAGTATTTTGCATCCTGACCATTATACTAACCCGTTAATCTCAAGAGTACTGCGAGTAGTCTATTAACCATGGATGATATCCATAATTAATACCACAGAAACGCATGGAGAACCGTTTTAGATTGATCGTATCTTGGGATCAATTGATAGGAACGCGCCCATCAACGAACTAGATTTTTAACTCTCTACATACTGGCCAAACTTGATGATCATTAAGCAGTTCTTGAGATTGTGTTTCCTGGATGCAAACACCCACAAAGTATCTAATTACTTTTGGTAATCAAATCTTAAAAAGCCTCGACATTACAAGTTATTTTTTCCCTCTAATGCATCAATGTGACGTACTATGTACTATTAGTCTGTAATTTTTGGAAGTTTTCATGTGCATCATTAATGTAGAATTTAATTCCATGCACGGTGTTGTTATGGAAACTTTATCGTGGAACGGTAGGAAAACGAACAGTCTCTCTTGCTAGCAACCAAACTAAAATGTATTAATATTGTGAAACAAGTATTTCATAATATTTTTTGGCTCTCAATTAGCCATACATTACACAATACGCTAAGGTACAATTACTAGCCCAGTAATTATGAGCGTTTACTTTATTCCGTTCCGAAAACAAACAAAAAGGAGATAAGAGTACCTTGAAATATAATATTACATTAATGAGTTTTAATCGTGGCTAAGCGGTTAGCGTACGCACCTTTGGCGCGGGAGACCCGGGTTCAATTCCCGGCAGGAGCTCATGTGGTTCGGATTCCACGTCTCATATAGCCTCGCTGTTGAACCGGACGTGAAACTCAAAATCAACTCAATGAGTTTCAATTATTTGTGAGAACCGATGTGTTCACCCGTCTTTAACATTAAAAAAAAATCTCGTTAATAAATGTAGCATCCCTCTGAATCAACTCAGAACGTTCACCTCTGGTGCGTGAGGTCTCTGGGTCGATCCCAGCTCGCGCCAAGTGGACTTTGTGGTGGACAAGCACTGTGTACTTGAGTTAGCCCGTTTCCTCCCATTTTATTCATTCCCCCCATGGAATTCATTTCTTGCGTCTCCTTTAACCTAGCTGGCATAAGCATGGGACGTAAAACTCAGATTTCATTTTTACTCTGAATCAAGCATCTGTTTGAAACAGTACACGAATAGCTGGAGGGGGATAGCTCGAAACTACGAGAACCCACTTCATTTATTATTATTATTATTATTATTATTATTATTATTATTATTATTATTATTATTATTATTATTATTATTATTATTAAAGTGATAATCGAGTGCAAAGTAACCACAGAAGAGTCTTTATGCTAAATAATTTTAAATTATCCAATGGTCACTTTCTAATTTTGGTTGAAAATGATCATTTTTAATTACGCACGTTAAATTAAATTCTTTTTTAAAATAATCATTTATTTAGAAATGAATTAAAGAGGTGTTTCTTAAGTAAAATCTAAAATTAAATCTTCACTGTATGACCATATTTATATCGGCTTTTGCTTTATAGGTACTGTACATTAGTTGACAATGAAGAAGTTTTATTTTCATCTTTCTTTCGTTATTCGTAGTAAGAACTAACGTAAGAAGACATGCACTTTATTCAATTGTAAATTTATTTTGAGACGGAGTAATGAATAACATATTTTACTTTGCATTCAACTTCTTACCTACTGCAAAACTCATCCGATCATGGCAGGATGTAGATCTTGATCAATTTAGTATGCATATGCAGTGGCGTAGACAGAATTTCGTTAAAGGGGGTTGAAGCTCCCAATTATGTTTGCAGAACAAAGCGAAAAGGGGTTCAGCCTATTTCTAATGCTGAAAATTCTATTTTCCATTGTTTACAATGAGAACTCTCGAACCAAATGATTTTCTAATGTCAAGTTTTAGGCATCCTGTCTTTTCGGTGATTATTCCTAAATGGTATGTCCAATCGAGACATGTGACCCTTATTGACACCCAGCGTGCGCTCTCAAATCACCATATCAAATTTGGTTACAAACGGTGTTGGCATCTAGGACAATATCCGGACAAGCGAATGCCTAAGTCGAGTTAAAAGCAGCTTCGCTCCAATTAGGCTATTTTATGTAAAAATAGTATATATATAATTGGTTGTAAAACTCTCCGTTTGAACTTTTTAATTCGCAGTTTTTCCAATATGCTCTTGAAAGTAAATTAGTTACCATTTGGACACTGTATCAAACACGTGATTTTTCTCATAATTATTAATCTAGGGTGCCATCTTTTAAACATGCAATATTTCCATCCTCATTTCTTTCTATACGATGACTATCAACTTTTAAATTTTGTCTAGGACTGTGGTATGGCTTGGTCAACGAGGCTACAGCTTTTAAGCCTCTTCTCCAGAACGGAATCTGGCTGTCAAAATTTACCACTTTCGTGAGGGCCATTTGCAGAAATTCAATACATAACTCTTCAGAACCTTTGGTCCTAATTCCATCTAACTTCAAATCTAATATATCTCTGACGTCCTAGATTCACCCATTGCTCGATTTACATCTGTCATTTTGAAATTGTCTTGACTGGAAATAATCCATACGACATACGATTAGCTTGGAACTTACGTTAAGGAATTTCTTTCGCCTCCTGGAAGTGCATTCTCTCTGATAAGCTATCTAATATAGTGTTAGGGGAGAGGAAGGGAATGGCGATCAGCCCACTTTGCCCATTTGCGTGACCCGAGGAGAAGTCAAACTAGTGCTGACATCTGCCTCTTGTAGCAAGGTTTCTTGTGTATTGTCGAGGAAGTTGTCAGAGAAGACTGAAGTCGACAACGTGCTGAAACTTGTTTTTGTTGATTTTCTTATAAGGATCTGCATATTTCAACTCACGATACGTACAATTTTAAGTTGTAAGATCTAGAAGTTACTAAGATTCATAAAAAGTTACATTTACGTCTAATGCACGACATATAATTATATTTCAAATAAACTACGTTTTACAGTATAACCAGCTCAATTTTCAAAATGATGCAATGTTGGGAATGCCGATCAACGTGATCGGTTTACCATCATGGTGATCGCCATTGCTAACAAACATTTGGAATACTTCTCCAGCCAAAAATTATAAGAGGCTAGACCTAAGATAGGTAATACGCCTACTTGAGTCAAACGCTGAAACTTGGGTATCGGTGTAACCTTTGTGGATCGTGGGTGCATGCTGGTTGTACTGTTGTGGACTCACCACATGTATATATCTGTGACGTGTCTTGGAAAAAACGTCAATAAAACATTCAGTTGACGTTTCTGTCTTTCGAAGGCAGTGTAGAAAAAAAAAACTTGAACTGTTTATGAAACTATGTGTGTTTATTAAGCTTGTACTGTGATCGCCATTACCAACATGTGATGGGAATGGCGACCAAAGTAGCAATTTGAGTTTTTTCCATCGTGTTCCCGAACTGAAAGAATGATCCTCTTTTTATTTTACACACTTATCCTGGAGTACGTATTTACAAATTTGTTTCAATATATTTTGCAAATGAAACTACGTAATAACCCATTTTTCTTAGGTGATCGCCATTGCCCACCTCTCCCCAACGTTTTGATTCCATGAAAATGGCCGATAAATAGCAAGTATGCGAAAACTGATTATTACAAGGGAAATTATAAACGTAACCAAGAAAGTTTTGTCGCTTTTCACCCACCACCTTCAAATATCGATATTTCACCTAAAATGTACCTGGAAGATCAAAAATAGTTCCCATCAGCATCGACGACCTTCTGCTAACGATCTGGAAGGCCATGGTTCCATCACGGTAGAACTTAGTGGGCCCAAAAGCGAAGAAGAAATCAAATGCACTTTTCACCTCAACTCGGGATTTGAACTGGTGTCCTCTAATGTTATTGTCCAAGGAATGGAACAGGTGATAACCAGACGATGCAATGTCCGGGGAGTATGGCGGATGCAATATTTCCCATCTAAAGCATAGAATGCAGTCCCAGGTCATCCTAGCCACGTGGGGCTTAGTGTTGTCCTATAACAGGATGACCCCTTTGCGATTCAGAGGTGTTGGCTCCAAAGTTTAGAGTTTTTCTTGAACATGGTTCAACTGCTGGCAGTACATACTGTAATTGCATTGATGCTCTGACCAGCTGGTAGCAGTTCCCGATGCACGATTTCGCGAACAGTCCTCCAAACACACAGGAGGATAATCTTCTGGTGCATTGCTGGTTTCCACTGTTTTGGAACCGGTTTATGGGATACTAATCAATGACGATAGCGCCATGGAGTTTCGTACATGACCCACTTCTCATCCCTGTCCAGATCAACACCCTCCAGAAATGGCTGGTTGCTTCTTCACACGATAAGCAAAGAAACACAGGTGTCTGCTTTCGTTGTCTTCTAGCCCGGAGTCAAATCATGTGGAACCTATCGACCCAACTTGTAGTGCTTCCCAAATTGATCAAAATGCTTGCGAAGGTTTCTCTACTCACACTGAATTGTAGTCTCAGTTCCTCGTATGTCTGGCCACTGTTCGCCTCAATTGCTGCCTGAAGATCTTCATTGTGTTGCTATTCCAACACTTGGTGCGTCTTCGAATGTCTCGTCACCGTCCTTAAACTTGTTAAACCACAGCTACGCTATGCGCGTAGTCACGACACACTCACGAAACGTCTGGCATGTCTTCCGCCTCGCTGCGGCAACGTTGACCCCAGTTTGAACTCGTACAGCATACACACCCTTATGACGCTCTGTGGAGGTCCTATGTTTACTCTGTCCTTATGCAAGTTCACGGTGTAACTGAATTGCCACAACCAGGTATGGGTACCCGAAGGAGAGGATAGGGTAGGCCCGTCCCCCCCCCTCTGGCTCACGAAAATGTGTATGTGAAATAGCAAATCACGTATATTAAATACCAGAACTACCAGATGTAATATAGGAACCATGGAGATTGCCCCCCCCCTCTGGAAAATTTTCTTCGGGTGCCTTAAACCAGGTAATATGTTGGATATACCCACACCAACAACTGACCTTCGCCTTATCTCCATTCGCATTCAACCCACAGTATGAAAGCCAATTGACCACAAACCTCCATAAAAAGCAACAGAACCTTCTTGGTTACCTTTGTTATTACATGTTGATTTTTCAATCGCAGTCCGCAGTGTTGCAAAATTTGGCATTTGAACGCTTCGCACTTCGTGTCATTCCCACGAATACTACCTAGATATCGAAAACTATTCACTTGTTCTATTCTCTCCCCTCCCACTTTTATATTTGACACAGACCTCTTCGTTCCAATCACCATTGCTTTTGTCTTTCTAACATCTTTATTTTCATCCCATATTCTTCAAAGCCCATCCTTGGGTTTTTCTAACATTTTATTGATTTTCTTTTTAGATTCTGCAACAAGCGCCATATCGTCTGCAAATCTTATGCATCTAATCATTCTACCTTCTACCGAAATGCTATCATCATCATGTAAACTCTTTTTCACTATCTCTTCTAGATAGACATTAAATAGTGTTGGCGAGAGGCAGCATGTCCCCTTCCAATTGGTCTCTCTTCCGTCAGTTCTTTCCCTATCTTAACACTTACTTGTTAGTTCATGTATAAGTTTCTTATGAGTCTTCAATCTTTCCATTCCAACCCTATCTTCTTTAGAACTCCCAACAACAATTCCCAATTCACGCGGTCAAAAGCCTTTTGTAGATCAATAAATACAACATACACCTTTTCCTTTTTCTATAAATCTTTCACTGACTGCCCTTAACAATTTAATAGCATCTCTTGTGCCCTTACCTCTTCTGAACCCGAACTGCTCCTCCTCAACTTCATTTGTTCTTCCGTATAACCTTCTGTTCAACATTGGGAGCAAAATTTTAGCTGCATGAGATATGAGACTAATAATTTTATAATCCTCACATCTCTTTAGGTTCGATTTCTTACTCCAATGTTAAAGATATAAGTTAATAGAAAGTCAGGATAGGGAAATTTTTATCACCACCCACTGGATGTAAAGCAGTGAAATTTGATGCGTGTGATTCCTAAGTACACAGAATAACAGTCCCTCTTTCACTTGTATGAATTTTGAATGGACAAGGAACTTAAAAATACACATTTCTTTTCAACAGGTTTACATGAAAATAAATATATATAAGGAAGTTTGTTCGCATGTACACTCATGTCCAAAATGATTGTCGCATATCTATAACTGTCTTCTTGTAAGAATATAATTTGATAATGATTTTGCAGGGTACTTTTAATACTGACACAATGTGTGTAATCGGGAAATGTATATTTGTGGTAAATTTCATAGGAAAAGAATTAGAAATACGAAAATTAGAATGAGTAAAACAAAATGTTGCTAAATGGACAAAAAAGTTTTATTTTCGTTTTATTGTTCTTATTTACTGCTCTATTGACATGAAATTTGATACGTACTACCATGAGCAAAATAAATGACGCGTCTCTTTATTTTGAAATTTTTTGAAAATATCTCTGTTTTCTTTATATGTTCGAAATTTCGGAAGGTTTCCCCAGCAGGACAGGTTAATAACAAACCCGTTTTTAATATTTGTGTTAGATATTAGCTTAAAATAAATAAATTAGAAGCAAAAAAACATTAAATCGACAGAAATCTCGAGAATTACCAACTCTGCTAAAGTGGGAAATTTTCAAGAACGCGAGGGAATTCTGCAGTTCAACACGAAGCAGCGACATCTATGTCATTGAGAGAAATGTGGATAGAATCTACAAACGAAACTTTTAACGAAATATTTCTAATATGTCTTATTTCGTGCATTATCTGCAAACTCCAAATATATGAATATATGCTAAGTATTAACGTAAAGATAGAGCAAAAAGTGGAAATTGTCTATGGAAAAGGACGAATTGGTAGCGCGACCGTAATGAAAAATAGTCTTTACCGTAGAACAGGTTCAGTTCACGTAAGAAAACAAATAGCTCAGTTAGTTAAAGCAAGTAGTCTGTATGCCGAAGGTAGCGGGTTCGAATCCAGATGGAAGTGACGTTGTCATTTTTATTATTATGGTTATTTTATTTATTTTTTATGTGGGGAAAAAATCAAATTGTAACATGTGTAAAATTCATGACGATACCAAAAAAAGAAAATATATCGTTGTCGCACTTGCATTAGCATCCCTAATTTTGTTTGCAAAAAGTTTAGTAATTATTTCCCCTGTGCTCACTGCTCACTATACGTAATGCTCGCTGGCGCGTTGTTTCCCAGTAAATGTTAATCCCAATTTGGAGAATTTTATAAAGTTTCACAATATTTCTCACTAGATAGTCTTCTATCTACTTGTTTGGATATTTTGATAACAGATTTCCCTATTAAATGTTTAATTTTCCCTAGATGTTTAATTACGGAAAAGTTTTACAATGTATTTGAATTAAATTGAAATTGTTTTGAATTTACCACATGAGATAAGTAGCTCGAAGGAGGAAAACTCAAGTAATTGATATTCTACGTAAAAGCAACCTATTGTAGAATGATGATACTTCTTGCCATCAGCACATAATCTTCACGTTAGAGAGTCAGACAGAAAAAAAATCTGGTTTTTCCTCCCTATGACCACCCATCTTAAACCTCTACATTCCATTGTTCGTCTCACAAAATTTCGGTGCTCCAAAAACATTCATATAATAATAATAATAAGAAGAAGAAGAAGAAGAATAAGAAGAAGAAGAATCCTGAATATGCCATCCTTACATAATGTAAGGATATCTTAGTTTAAATCTTAGATATCTTAGTTTAAAATGCTTTCTTTAGTAATTATTAGAACAACCATGTAGGAGGGGGTACGACGTTTTATTTTGCCCCTCTCATTTCAGTACCCTTCCAACAGAAAGTAATTTCTGATAAGCAGGGTAGACAAAATGAATAAGAAATATATTTACAGCATCCTCTCCCCTTTCATGATTGGAATATCACGTAGCATTTTTTTATTCTACCAAAGATGGCCCTGTGCGGTTAGGGGTAGGTAACTAAAGAAATACCTAATATACAGCGCTCCTTGATTGTAATATTACCGCTTCTTTATTTGTACGAGGGAGCCCCAACAAGGTGATAAAAAGAATAGGAAAAATGTCTATTGAATCCAGTGGCGGATCCAGCACAAACTTCTGGGGGGGGGGAGTGAAAGATTCTTTTGATGTGAAGCTATCACAAATTACCACTTAACTAAACTAAACATAATAGTGGGGTGAACTGGAACTCAGTCAGTTTAAATTGATGTAAAAGTTTAATTTTTGGCTTCATATTAAAGTTTTGGTTTCAAATGAGAATTTCAGTCCCAGTGGTCAAGGATCAAATCTCGTGGGGCTCTTCAGTGTAGGCTAATACGGGCCCCTTATGAGAAAAGGCAAAAATATTAAAATGTTTATAACGTTCGAATTTTTCGTCTATTTTAAAGAAATGTTGGACTTCGTATTAAAGTGTTGGTTCCGAATAGCAATTTCAGTCCGATGGAGAATGATCAAATCCTGGAGTCGGGGTGGCTCATCAGTATGGTGTGCTACGGCTCCATTATGGGAAAAGGCAAAAATATGAAAATGCTTATAACTTTCGAATTTTTCGTCTATTTTAAAGAAATTATAGGCTTCTTATTAAAGTCTTGGCTTCTAATGACAATTTCAGTCCGTGTGGACAATTATGAAATCTCGGAGGGCTCTTCGGTGTAGAAGTTTCGGCTTCTTTATGGGACAAGATTCACGTAATTGATATTGCAAAATTGTTTTGTATACATTAGTGTAAACTTGCACCATTTGGTTAATTTTACCTCTTATATTTTGCAGATTTCAAATTCCAAGCAATAGTTACTTCTCAAAGCTAAAAGGCACTTACTAGTTTCATTAAAAGGAAATGTCTTTTATGAAAAGTTGTCATGGAGTAGACGAACGAACAGGCACCCAAACATTGGTTGAGTCGAACGGTTGAAACTCGTTAAGCTCACTTCAATTATTATTATTATTAATAATAATAATAATAATAATAATAATAATAATAATAATAATAGAGCATTCATGGGGTCCGTGGCTCGACTCCACTTCGCGCCAAGTGAAATTTGAGGTAGACAAATACCGTGTGCATGGGTATGGGTTTTCTTGGAATCCATTTTCCTCCCACTTTCTTCATTTCATCATTTCATTCATCATCATTCTCCCTTAGCGTAGGTGCATAATCGTGCAACGTTAAACTAGATATTCCATTTAATTTTAATTTCAATAATAATAATAAACAATTGATTCAACTGAAAGGACTGTAATTTATGTTGACGGCAATTATCATAAATATGCAACCATTATAAAAACAATGCTTTGAGTAGAAAGATAATCCGTCCCAAGTGTTAACGAATGCGCACGAGATAAAGATATTCTCTCAAAAGTAGCTCTCTGCCTTAAAATTAATAACGGCATTTGTGATTTTTTTTAAAAATAAACAATGTCTAAAGTTAATAGTTAACTTTTCGAAAAGAAGCTTCATTAAGGGTGAACCTGAAAGATGTCCACAAACTTCGGGAGATGATTCGTGACATCAAAAGGAGACAAATGGCCCCCTTGCAGTTATCGAGTTCAGCTTCGTTGTCGAGATACAGGGTTGCCAACTGGTCGAGTTTGAGAAACTCACTGGAAATAAATTCAACTCCAAGAATAAACTACTACAGGTCAATTGACTTATACCATGTTGCAAGGTTAAATATTTGTTTATGAAGTGTGTACAAAATTTGCCAGTGTCTTTTCTGAGAACATCGTCGAGAAAAAGACACCTCCAAGAATAAACTACCCCACGTAAATTTTTCTAAGAGAAATATCTGATAGGGTCTAGGTCAAAACCCCCACACTCAAATGTCAAAACACCCACACAAACGGTCATAACCCCCACACAAATGGACAAATCTCCCAAACGCACGAACGGTCAAAACCCCCACAGCCAAAACCCCCACACTCAAGAAATGTCAAAACGCCCACACGATCGGTCATAACCCCCACACAAATGGACAAATCTCCCAAACGCACGAACGGTCAAAACCCCCACAGCCAAAACCCCCACACTCAAGAAATGTCAAAACGCCCACACAATCGGTCATAACCCCCACACAAATGGACAAAACAGCCACACATAGCAACGGTCATAATCCCCACATAAATGGACAAAACTCCCACAAAATCGGACAAGTCCCCCACACTCTGAAATGATCGTCATTTCACGTCTTTGTTGCGGCTCTTTATGACGCCCAAGAAGAATAGTTGCAACACATGTTTAAGTGGAATAAAAAATGGTATTATAAAGTACAAGGGCAATACATGAGTATGGGGGGTTTTGTCAATTGGTGTGGCAGTAGTGACTATTTCTGCATGTGGGAGTTTTGTCCATTTGTGTGGGGGTTTTGTCCATTTATGTGGGGATTGTGACCGTTGCTATGTGTGGCTGTTTTGTCCATTTGTGTGGGAGTTATGACCGTTGGAGGTTATGACCGACTACCAGTGTGGGGGTTTTGGCTGTGGGGGTTATGACCGTTCGTGTATTTGGGGGATTTGTCCATTTGTGTGGGGGTTATGACCGATCGTGTGGGCGTTTTGACATTTCTTGAGTGTGGGGGTTTTGGCTGTGGGGGGTTTTGACCGTTCGTGCGTTTGGGAGATTTTTCCATTTGTGTGGGGGTTATGACCGTTTGTGTGGGCGTTTTGACATTTCTTGAGTGTGGGGGTTTTGGCTGTGGGGGCTTTGACCGGTTCCCATCTGATACTGCAATATAGGGTTGTTAATTAAATATTGATTAATGAAAAATAAACAAAATTGTTAAAACCATTTTGGAGAAAATAGCTTTTTTCGATTTTCGGCTGTTAGTAAACCACACTTATTTTAGGCGGTAGGAGAAAATGGGAAAATCTCCTGTAGGAATACTATGTAAACCCTAAGTTTAAAATTTGTTGTAGAGACGTTGAACGGTATGGCCTCTAGGCGAGTGCACAGAAAAGTTTACCGAACGGACGGACCGGAAAAACGGGTATCGAAAAATCACATTTTCGGTATGTAAACGCCATGAAGTATGTAAATCCGTTGAAATCTGAATTTGATATACTATTTTCACAATCACCATATTTTCTTCTTTCTTTTGTCGCTCGAAAAAGAAAAGCCTGAGTTTACCACAGAAAGCTAGGGTGTTTACCAAAAAATATTCAATTACAGGACCACCGCACTAAACTTTTTCAATTCAATTTCTTAACTGTGTTAGGCCGCAGTTGTTACTGAAGTGTGTATTTGGATAATACGAAAAAAATATATATCGTATTATTCAAATACATCGAATGTCAGATTATCGAATAAAAACCTTCGATTGAAGAAAATCCATACTACAAAACTAACTCACACTTTGAGCACATTTTCATTAGACATATAATAGAGCAATTAATGCAATAATTGTTTATGAAATATGAAAAAATCAAATGAGTCATTTTCGAGAAAGTCGTTCAAAAAGAAAACGTCAGAAGTAACCTACCTCTTGTGAATTGTTTCGAACAATGAGTTAAGATATACTTTTGCTTATTAATGAAATATTTATTTGCGAAATTTGAACAAAATCGCCTGTCGTTCGAGAAAATTGTTGGGAAAAACCTTGACCCCCAAAATAATCTATCCGTCGTAATTGTTTTTCATAGAAATGACTTATACTAAAATATAGGGTTATTAATTAAATATTTATGAATTATCAATAAAATTGTCCACGTAAGTTTTGAGAAAATCGTGAGGGAAAAATAACTCCCCGAATAAACTATCTCTTGAGGATTCTTTCAGGGCAAGCGAGTTATTCCATATTATTAGGTTTTTAATGAAATATTTATTTCTGAGTACGAACAAAATTGCTTGATTCATTTTAGAGAAAACCGTGGAGGAAAAACACCCCCAAGAGTAAACTACCCCTCGTATATTTTTTTTTTTTAGGACAAACCAGTTTTGCCATATTGTTCGGTTATTAACGAAATATGTATTTTTGAAATACGAATAAACTCTTTTGAGTCATTTTTGAGAAAATCTCCCAGACAACACTCCACCAAGAATAAACTACCCCTCGCATTTTTTTTAGGACAAACGAGTTATTTATGCCATATTGTTAAGTTATTAATGAAATATTTATTTATGAAATATGAACGAAAACACTTGAGTCCATTTTGAGAAATCACTGAGAAAAAACTCACCCTTAAGTATAAACTACCCCTTGTAGATTTTTCTCAGATAAATGCCTTATACCACAAAATAGGGTTGCTAATTAAATATTGATTTATAAAAAAAGAAAGAAAACAAGATCGTTAGAGTTAGTTATGAGAAAATATCTTTTCTCTATTTTCATCGTACAGGAAACTACCCTTGTTTTGGGAGTAGGAGGGAAATTAAAAAAAAACTATAGGAAATACTATGAAAATCTTAAACTAAAATTTGGTGCAGATAAGTTGAACGGTTGGCCTCTAGGCGAGTGCACAGAAAAGTGTAGCGAACGGACGGACGAACAGATGGACATGTATCAAAAAATAACTTTTTCGGTATTAGGGGCTATAATACGTGTAAATTCGTTGAAATCTCAAATTTGATTTTTTTTCGATCACCATACTTTCTTCTCTCATTTGTCACTTCAAAGTAAAAGGAACTCAGAACTACAGATAAGAGAGACCTACTTTTACACATAGACATTTATTGATTTAAAACTGTTTTAGTTTGTGTCATTTCACTTCCAATTGAAAGGTTTTACCATGACTAATGGCATACCAATGACGAGACGGAAGTTTTGAGGAAGTAAATGCATTCAGAAGTCTAGACTACATTACGCCTATCAGCCTGTTTTTACTTCTGCAATTGTTGACAGTTGTAATTTCGTCCAAACGCTACATGAAATAATTCTTGGTTGACGTCATTGTGTTACTATTTTAGTATTGTTCTTTTCAGACTTGGTTGAAGTTTTGTCTTAACGGTTATACATTTTTTTCTTTCTTATTTCATCGTTACACATAAGAATAAAATGTTGTGGTGAGTGGATAGATTCGAACCTACGAACATTTACTTTTCATTCTTCCAACACTTAACCAATGGACCAAGCTTTGTCTTCACGTTAACGCACGATTACAGGGTTTATTACGATTTAAACAAAATGGCTGGCTGTTAGAGTTTCCTGCCCAAATATTTCGATAAAAAATTTTCATTGCTTCGTAGATACGTAGAGCAATGTTTAGATACACATTTTAGAATAGTGCATTTTAGTGTATATAATAATTTCATGCCAGATAAAAGCTAGATAAGTTTCGATAAAATGTTTCATATGTAGTTCTCAATAATAGGCTTGCTGTTCGGGGTGAAGTTTCAAGGTTCAGCATTGACTAGCAGTTTTTGCTATTAATATCCCTTCTAACAATATTGGCAGTGGACAAAAGTTAGCCCGTGTTGAAGCTTTTTCTCCTAATTTAATTATTTTACTTTATTATTTAACGAATATATTGAAAATTGTCAGCAGGCACGTATACAGTAATTTATTTCGGAAGGGGCCCGACTTCAATATTAGGATAAATTATAATAAAATTTTTAAAAGATAATCCCAAAAATTAGGCTAAATTTACAGAAAAGTTGGGATTTCAGAGGGGGTCCGGACCCCTTGTACCCACCCCTAAATGCGTCCTTGTTTGTCAGTAACGTTTCCTCATTTTGAAACCCTCAAAAACTTCGGATATATAAAAGGAAAAGAGTAATTTTCGATAAAATATCAATTGAAGGAGACGCGACAGTTTTATTGCACATGGTGGTATCAAACGTTCACAAGGGCAAGAATTCCTTCCCTTTTATTCTTTTGCTATTGTGCTCTATCGAAAGGTTAGGTTTGTAAAATATTACTCTTACAAACAAGCGTGATTGGCAGATAGGAATACTGAACAGAACTCCACAGAAATGCATGCTGAACTTACGTTTATAGCTACCCTTTGGTGATTTCGCCTCAAGGTCAATCGACTGGTAATTCAGTTCAGTCTCTGTTCTTGAGCCATGTTCGTATTACTTCGAACAGTTTTGCTAATGAAAAGCATGCCTCGTAATATAACAGACTTCTTTCGCGTAAGAAATCGAAACTCAGTTGGTCAGAGCAACTAGTCTGTACGAATTAGGTTGTTGTTAGAGCCCAGTACGAGTAAGGGTTTTTATTACTATTGATTGTTTTTATCTTTTTTAGGTGAGGAAAAATCAAATTGTGACATCGCGATATCAAATGTATTTAGTTAGGTAACTTTGTCTCAGCTAAACTTTAAACATCAGTAACCGTCGAAATTATTTCACTAACCGATCAGTCACTGAACATTTCAAACACGTCAAACCAGTGGCATAATATGAAGGTTAACCTCTCCTCCGCAGTCCTTAGTTATGCGTCCGTACTTTCAGGTGCGTGCCAAGGGCCGGGCGACTGCCCGGGGCGCCAGAGAAAGAGGGGCGCCAAAACGAGCCTCCAAAAGTAAATTTTAGAACGTGTTTTCTACTGACTTTTTTGGTTTATATTCTTGTAAAGTAGTGGCAATTACATAACCATGGAAGAAGAGAGTTTCATAGTAATAAGGGGGCTGTATCGAAAAATGGAGAGATGGCATGTAGAATAAAGAGTGGCAGGGGTGTAAGTATTGTTTGTTTGTTTGCTTGAGTTTAGCGTTCCACGCTTATGCCTTAATGGCCAAAGGAGATGTGGATACTAATTATAGTGGAATCTGAACCACTTTTATCGTTCAACAGTAATCCACCGGGAATTGGATCCGGTACCACAGAAGGCAGGCGTGCTAGCCACAAGACCAAGCGGGGGGCGGGGAGTTCGTATTGTTTATAGCGGGCCATATTCTTTGTGAAGTTTTCCTAGGTAATGAATGTCTTTTTGAAAAATGGGTTTAAAATATTAAAAACACTATGATAAAATGTAAAATATAGGCTAGTACTAGGGGGAGGGCGCCAAAACGTCACTTTGCCCGGGTGAAAATTTGGCCTGGTCCGCCCCTGCGTACTTTCTGTATATTTTTGGCCTTGCAGCTTGTGCGGTCCCCACGCCACAGGGTTGCGGGGGCGCTATTTACCCGTATGCTTCGAACGTAATTCAATAACTGCTTAAGAAATTCTACCATCAGCATGGAAACGGGAATATATATTTTTCTAATAGTCCCATAGAAGTTTCATTCAGAACGCCAGATGCAATTAAGTAGGAGGAGGATCTGATGTTTCCTAAGTAAGTTCCTTTCAGAAAGTTTGCTATTTCTTTAACGGTGATGTAAATAAATACTCATCGTTATTAGCCCGACACCAAACTATCCTGGACAAATCCCTCTAGAAAACTTTATTCTGCCTAATTTTATAAGCGGCTCAACGGTGAAACACTTGTTAACGAAAGCAATGCCGTGTATACACTGCCTTGTTTCTGACAAAATATAAAGTGCTTTGTAATCTTCAGCCACTTTTCCTATTCTTTTTGTTACCCTTGGTTATGTAGGGTGGCCTCGAACAAATAAAGAAGAGGTAATATTACAGTCAAGGGGCGCAATAAATATATTAGGTATTTCTTTTGTTACCTAACCATAACGGCCTAGGGTCGTCTTCAGTAGAATAAAAAATGTTACGTGATATTCCATTCACGAAGGAGGAAAGGTTACTTTAAATATATTTCTTATTCATTTTGTCTACTCTGCTTGTCAGAAATTATATACTTTCTGTTGGGACGGTGCTGAAAAGAGAGGGGGGGAAATAAAACTTCGTGCCCCCTCATACATTTTAAATTTTGTTACATGGTTGCTCAAATTATTACTAAAGAAAGTACTTTAAACCAAGATATCTAAAGTTACATTATGTAAGGGTGGCATATTCAGGAATAATAATAATAATAATAATAATAATAATAATAAATGTCTTTGGAGAGCCGAAATTATGTGACACGAATCATTACATGTAGAGCTTTAAGATGAGTGGTCATAGGAGAGGAAAAAACAGGGTTTTTCTCTGATCAACGTAAAGATTATGTGCTGAAGTTAAGAAGCATAATCATTCTACAATAGGTTGCTTTTACGTAGAATATCAGTTACTTCAGTTCTCCTCCTTCGGGCTACTTACCTCATGTGGTAAATTCAAAACAATTTCAATTTAAGACAAATACATGTAAAACTCTTCTGTAATTAAATATATATACGGGAAATTAAACATTTAATAGTGAAATCTCTTATCAAAGTGTCCAAAAAAAGTAGATAGAAGACTATCAAGCGAAAAACATTGTGAAACTTTATAAAATTCTCCAAATTAGAATTAACATTTGCTGGAAAACATTCGTTATGCACCAGTAAGCATGTAGTGAGTAGTGAGCACAGGGGAAATTATTACGAAACTGTTTGCAAACAAAAATTAGAGACACTAATGCAAGTGCGAGAACGGCATTTTCTCTTTTTCTGGTATCGTCATGAGTTTTACACATATGTTACAATTTGATTTTTTCCCCACATAAAAAGTAAATAAAATAACCACAGTAATAAAAATTACAACGGCACTTCCATGGGGTTCGAACCCAATACCTTCGGCATACAGACTAGTTGCTTTAACTGAGCTATTTGTTTTCTTACGTGAACTGAACCTGTTCTACGGTAAAGACTATTTTTCATTACGGTTGCGCTACCAATTCGTCCTTTTTCATAGGTAATTTCCACTATTTGCTCTATCTATACGTTAATACTTAGCATATATTCATATATTTGGAGTTCGCTGATAATGCATGTAATAAGACACATTAGAAATGTTTCGTTAAAAGTTTCGTTTGTAGATCTAATCCACGTCTCTCTCAATGACATAGATGTCGCTGCTTCGTGTTGAACTGCAGAATTCCCTCGCGTTCTTGAAAATTTCCCACTTTAGCAGAGTTGGTAATTCTCGAGATTTCTGTCGATTTAATGTTTTTTGCTTCTAATTTATTTATTTTAAGCTAATATCTAACACAAATATTAAAAACGGGTTTGTTATTAACCTGTCCTGCTGGGGAAACCTTCCAAAATTTCGAACATATAAAGAAAATGGAGATATTTTCAAAAAACTTCAGAATAAAGAGACGCGTCATTTATTTTGCTCATATTTATTTTGCTCATGGTAGTACATGTGTTTGCCGATTATACATATACTAACATAAGAAATACCTGCCGAATTCGTTATCCATTTATATTCCTACAACAACATATTTATAGACATGCGACAATAATTTTGGACATGAGTGTACATTACGAATGGGATGTTCAGAGCCCAATTACCAAAGTTGTGAGAAAAGGGGGGGGGAGTTTTTGCAGTACCCTCAAGTACGTAGAAAAATTAACACTATTTTTCATAGGGGGACGCGGTGGCTCAGTGGTAGTGTTCACCTCCGGTGCTTGGTGTCCCTGGTTCGATCCCAGCTCGCGCCGTGTGGACTTTGTGGTGGACAAACACCGTGCTCGTGGGTTTTCTCGGGGTTCTCCCGTTTCTTCCCACTTTCTTCTTTCCACCAATTCATTCATTTCTTATAATCTGTGTCCTTTAGTCCACACGGCATAAATGTGGAACGTAAAACTCAGATTTTCTTCATTCAAATGCGCTAATTCAATGTAGCATACACTTTGATTGCTTTACTTAACGTACGAATGGAAGCTAATGTTACGAAGTAAAACAATGATTCGACATATTATTAATAGCGTGGAACAAGATTTAAGTCATCTTTACATTTGTTGGATCAGAACTATGTAAAAACTCTTCTCCTTTATCACTTTAAGTTCCACATTCTTATTAAATAGAGAGCAGATTGATAAGCACATATCATATTGTTTTTGGGAGCGTTGACCCATTTAAATGGGAATAGCGCGTGATATTGATGCTATAAAACTGTACTTTGTTCTTAACGGAGAGACTGAACTTGATAATGTATATCTCAACTTTCATCTAAACTAATAATAATAATAATAATAATAATAATAATAATAATAATAATAATAATAATAATAAGTGCTTATCGTATTACATTATGAAACTTTGGTGGACTTCTACCATAGAGGTCCAGTATTTTAAGAAGTGATATATTGATCAGTTCTGGCTTCAATAGGATACGGAAGATGAAACCTACTCTAAGCATGTTAAATATCCTCGCTATCTCTGTTTCCTTCTTCGTTAAAATGCAATATTAAAACTGGAAGCAACATATCTTTATAACTTCCAATTTCAATGGAGGGATTGAAGGTGAGATTAAACCCATTGTTGCGACAGTAAATTTATATACAAGAAAAGTTTTCTCGGTATCTATTATTGTTTCCTCTCTATGGGAATCAATACTGAAACCGAAAATCATAGTATGTTTCTACTATCTTTGACTTCAATAAAGGAAATAGAACAGAGATTGTATTTAATCTTGGAACACTAAATTCTTATAATAGGTACTGTGAAAATTTCTTTATCGTTCTTGTTCTATGAAGAGCAATATTTAAAGTAGTGGAAGTTATTAATTTCTACCATTGCCGGTTTCAGTATAGGTCTAATGACCGATATAATGTGTGTCCTTGAAATTCTGAATCCATATAGAAAATGTTTCTCTCAGTCTCTTATCGTTCTTCCTGTACAGAGATCAATAATGAAGCGGAAAATGATACATTTCTGCTACTTCTGATTAAAATAGAATAGGGATGGCCAACCTTGTTTAGGTTTGAGAACTAGTTTTCATTTTAGAAATCAATTGTGGTCTACTTACCTCAATATAGACCAGTAGTTTCAAATTATAATGAATCTTGGACTATGTATGTGTGTATTAGTAAGGTGAAGAGCTGCAGTCAGAAAATAATTTGTTACTGCTATTTTTTTTTTCATTCCTTACATCCACTCCTTTCCCTCCGCTGCTTCCCCAAAATAGTGCATATTCAAGATTCTCACAGGTTAATCATATTGACGTAAACAGCAAAACTGAAATATGAAATAGAAGATTTGTATCACTTTCTGATGGAAAAAATGAGGAGGTGGACCCTATTTTTGAAGTCCACGTAAAAAAAAGTTCCCAACCTCTTACTGTTTTTGCTCTGATAGCTGTCAGCAGATAGACGAACGGACATAGCCACTGTACTGTACGACTTCTCACACTTATGCATGAGTGTTTGGAAGCCTCCTCATTAAACTTACAATCAACACTGAAGCTTATATTTGTCCAGGACACAATTCCTTCAAAGCTAATAACCCTAATGATTTATATTCCTATTTTCAGTTATATCTAAAATTCTTCTTCTATTCTCAGTTCTTTATCATTATTTTTTATTCCACTTCGTTATCATTTTCCATTCTTCTTCACATCCATTCTTTTCTCTCTTTTGTGCAGGTTCATGTTTCTGCACGTACAGTGCAGTACAACAGATGAAATATTTAATGAATCTTTTTAGTAGATCTGTTCAAAGACCTACAGAATCTCCATATCCTTGTATTGCTTTTATTTCACGTTCGTACGTTGTCTTTACTAATAATACTACCTAGGCAATGAAAGCTTGTCATTTGTTCTGTTTTTTCCCCCTATTTCTACATATTTGATACAGAAGCCTTAGTTTCGAAGTTCAGTCCTTTTATTTATCTAACGTCTGCTTTCATCACTTCTTCGCACCTTTCCTTAAAGCTTCTACTATCTTATTAATTTTCTGTTAAGATTTCGCATCATATCACCTACAAACCTTATACATCTGTTCCTTCTTCATACTTTCTCCTACCGGAATATGACCGGGACGGTGCAACGACATTGCACAAGTTTTTCTAAGGATTAGATCGTTGATTATTTTTGTTTTCTATGGCTTATTAACGAGGAGCAGAAAGTGCTGAAATCGCGCAAATTTCCACCGGGACAATGCCAACAACAGGATTCAGGAAATTGAAATTTGCATCGAAATAAAATATATAAACACCATTCCTTTGTGACATATACTTACCATAAATGTTAAAATAGGGCCTAGACACATGTTTTAACAAAGTATAGCCCAACTGATTGACTGAATGGCATAAATATTAATGAAGCCTTACATCTTTAAACAGCAGATAGATCCTGCTGACTAGCATAAATACTAGTATACGCTTAATATTAGTCAGGCTGGTTACTGAAAATACTTATCTAGGCTTTGCATAACTTAACAAGGTATAGGCCTACATACTCAGAAAAATTATGTAGTAAATTAAATTACCTCCAATTTGAGCCTTTTTTCGTGGCGAAAGCCTCCTATTACTACACAAGGTTCACCTTTTTCTGTTTTCATCAATATAAACTCCATTCTGAAAGTTTCACTAACGTTTCTTCAGCTTATTGTCTCGTATTATATGTAAGACTCCCGTGCACACATACATGTATAATAACGATAACCGAAACTGCACTTTGTATTTTGAAGTTTGTGAATTTAAATGGGAAATGAAAAGCCTGGGTAGGTTATATCGTAAAATGTTTATCAAGTAGTGAGAAGGGCGCTTGTAATGGAATGGGAGTAATTGAGTAAAAGCCAGAAAGAGAAGGTAGTGAAAGTAAAATTTTCTGATGATATTTTGGTTTAATGTAAATGACTAAGGTCAGTAGTCCCGATGCCAAAAAAGCACAGTTGAAGGTTCATGCTCAGTTATTGGTCTGATTGGTTGGTGTAGAGTTTAATGTCCCTTTCCAGCACAGAAGCTATTGAAACATGAACATACATCTTAACACGAGATCTGAACCACATGGTCGTCCACTGGCAATTAAACGCAACGCGTACGCAACGAAGACTCATATGACATCTGCAGTAAACTGCTATTTAAAAATATCCAACTTCATTGTTTTGTAACCACAAGGACGACAAAATAGTTGATCTAATATTTGTAATTGTAATGGAACATTTTGAAGAAGTCTTGTAGTTAGGAGAACTTGTCTTGGCATTCTCGTAAAATTCGAGCTCCAAATATTTACAAAAAGACAAGCCTCTGAAGCAACAACAATGATATTTTAATATTTTACCAATATAAAAGTTTCAAGGACTCATCTGAACCTACACTGAAAATTCACATTAAAGTTGGTGATCGAAAAAAAGTCAGCTTTGTCATGCATCATACGTATGTGGGGTATTTGTTTAAAGCCGTATGTTATGTCTCGGGCCACAATAAAAAGAACACGAATAAAACTATAGCACAGATTTTTCTTACTTTTTATCAATGCTAAAAATAATAAATATGCATAAAATAAACAACTAATTGTAAATTTAAGGAGCAATCTTATTTCATTTCTCTTTCTCTTGTATAGCTGATGAAAGTCTGAATGTTCGAACGGATGACAAATTCCTAATCCGATTCTTAAGAGCAAGACGACACAATGTGGAAGCTGCATTCAAGCTCGTAAGTAGGTAAAACAAGTATTCATATACAAATTATATTAATCTTTGATATTTGTGATTCGTATTTGCTTCACAACTGATTGGTAAAGCTGACATATCGTTAACTATTCTAAGATCTGATTAAGAGAAGTCATCGTGTACACATGATAATAGACATCACTAATTGATAGTGTGTGTTATCACTAATGAAGAGTGACCTGAACTTTTCATTTTAATTGTCCCTTACATTCGGTTTTATTATTTTTGTACCGGAATTAAGTGCTCTTTTTCTCGAGGAAATGAAGTTCC
Source organism: Thermobia domestica (assembly GCF_964235325.1). Taxonomy (NCBI): domain Eukaryota; kingdom Metazoa; phylum Arthropoda; class Insecta; order Zygentoma; family Lepismatidae; genus Thermobia; species Thermobia domestica. The sequence goes on along the minus strand of NC_137461.1, from coordinate 159,081,144 downwards.
GTGGCTTTTATATATAAAAAATACTTTTAAACATACTGTATCTTAACCAACCATCAAGAGGTATTCGACCAATGGTAGGAACTTCTTCACGATTCTCACTTGAATCTGAAGAAAAATGTGGACAAATACTTCGTCCTAAATCACTTTTCATTTATACAGAATATAATTTAATATTTAATGTAGTTCACTCACAAATAGAAAAATATTACCTAGATATATACCCTTCCCCATCTGCAATTCTACAAAGAAACATTCAAAAGCACAACCTACACTTCTGCTACAGCAGAAACAAACAAAATAGTTTGCTAAATAGTTTAATTATTGGTGTATACAGGGTGACAATGAACTATATGAAATAAAACTGTCATATCTGAACGGTTCATGTGATGACGTCCAAACTGCGTGACTAACCACAGGGCATGATGGGAATTTGTATGCGCATGCGACGAAGCGCACTTTAACAACGAAGCCCACTTTCATTTGGATGGGTTCGTCAGTAAGCAAAATTGGAGCATTTGGGGGACTGAAAATCCGCTTGTCGCAATGGAGACGTCTCTCCACCCTGAACGGGTGACTGTATTGCGTGCAATGTCCAGCCATGGAATAATCGGTGCGATATTCCTTGACGATACGGTGACTATTGCACGATACATGACGGTTTTGGAAAATGATTTCATACTCATTATCCAAACTGGCCCTGATTTCGAGAAGATGTGGTTCATGCAAGACTGAGTTCGACCCCATCTAACCATGAGTGTTTGACGTTCTGGAGGAGTATTTTGGGGACCGCATTCTGGCTCTGGGGTACCTAGAGGCCACTGGAAAGGGACTCGCTTAGCCGCCATATTCCCCAGATCTGAACCCATGTGACTCATTTCTGTGGGGCTATGTTAAGGACAAGGTTTACAGCAATAACCGCAAAACCATTGCTGATCTGAAAACTGCCATTCAGGAGGTCATCGACAGCATTGATGTTCCAACACTTCAGTGGGTCATGCAGAATTTTGCTGTTCGTCTGCCCCATCATCGCCAGAGATGACACATATCGAACACGTCATAACCTAAGTCCGAATATCTATAGTGTCGTTTACATGTGTAATAAGTTCATATACTACGTAGTTTGTCACTAATTTCCGCTTTATTTCATATAGTTCATTAATTGTCATCCTGTACAATATATGTTTGTAACATTGTCCATGGAAATAACGGTGTCTTATCGATTTCTTTAATTATAATTTTATTTATAATTACTAATCTTATACGAAACACTAGCAATTAAATCATTTAAAATTCCGTGATAATCTTAAGGTGTATTTAAGAAATTAATTTTCTCATCATCGCAATAATAAGCGTTTCAATCTGGACATCACGATAATTGTAATAACAAACCGTCACACTAATAGATGACACTATTTACGCTATCAACATAATATTGAGTATAACTAAACACTTGAATGATTACATAAATATGGTATGAAGTTTGGGGTTGTTGGTAGACAAACCATTAAAATTTTAAATATAAATTAGTTATAATTAAGCGCGATTTTAACTTACAGTGCACAATGACCAATGGCTTGGCAGAGGTGCATTTCGCCAGCCCCCCCACCTTGGAGTTTCGAAACAAAACCTATGCCAATCGTTTGTGCTACGTTTGTGCCGGAATGTACCGCAAAAATTTTCGTTTGTACCACTTCCGGTACGAAGTTATAATAGTTTTAAAGTGGGGGGGCTGGGGAAACGGCAGCCCCCCACCTTGGAATTTCGAAACGAAACCTATGGCAATCGTTTGTGCTACGTTTGTGCCGGAATGTACCGCAAAAATTTTCGTTTGTACCACTTCCGGTACGAAGTTATAATAGTTTTAAAGTGGGGGCTGGGGAAACGGCAGCCCCCCACCTTGGAATTTCGAAACGAAACCTATGGCAATCGTTTGTGCTACGTTTGTGCCGGAATGTACCGCAAAAATTTTCGTTTGTACCACTTCCGGTACGAAGTTATAAGGGTTTTAAAGTGGGGGGCTGGGGAAACGGCAGCCCCCCCACCAAGGAATTTCAAAACAAAACCTATGCCAATCGTTTGTGCTACGTTTGTGCCGGAATGTACCGCAAAAATTTTCGTTTGTAACACTTCCGGTACGAAGTTATAAGGGTTTTAAAGTGGGGGGGCAGGAGAAACGGCAGCCTCCAAACTTGGAATTTCGAAACAAAACCTATAGCAATCGTTTGTGCTACGTTTGTGCCGGAATGTACCGCAAAAATTTTCGTTTGTACCACTTCCGGTACGAAGTTATAAGGGTTTCAAAGTGGGGGGGCTGGAGAAACGGAAGCCTCAAAACTTGGAATTTCGAAACAAAAGGTATGCCAATCGTTTGTGCTACGTTTGTGCCGGAATGTACCGCAAAAATTTTCGTTTGTACTACTTCCGGTACGAAGTTAAAAGGGTTTTAAAGTGGGGGGGCTGGAGAAACGGAAGCCTCAAAACTTGGAATTTCGAAACAAATCCTATGGCAATCGTTTGTGCTACGTTTGTGCCGGAATGTACGGTAAACATTTTCGTTTGTACCACTTCCGCTACGAAGTTATAAGGGATTTGAAGTGGAGAGGCTGCAGAAACGGAAGCCTGCAACCTTGGAATTTCGAAACAAAAACTATGCTAATCGTTTGTGCTACGTTTGTGCCGGAATGTACCGCAAAAATTTTCGGTTGTACCACTTCCGGTACGAAATTGTAAGGGTTTTGAAGTGGCGGGCTGGGGAAACGGCAGCCCCCCCACCTAGGAATTTCTAAGCAAAATTTATGTCAATCGTTTGTGCTAGGTTTGTGCCTGAATGTACCACAAAAATTTTCGTTTGTACCACTTCCGTTACGAAGTTATAAGGGTTTTAAAGTGGGGGGGCTGGAGAAACGGAAGCCTCTCACCTTGGAATTTCGAAACAAAAACTATGGCATTCGTTTGTGCTACGTTTGTGCCGGAATGTACCGCAAAAATTTTCGTTTGTACCACTTCCGGTACGAAGTTATAAGGGTTTTAAAGTGGGAGGCTGGAGAAGCGGCAGCCTCCAAACTTGGAATTTCGAAACAAAACCTATTGCAATCGTTTGTGCTACGTTTGTGCCGGAATGTACCGCAAAAATTTTCGTTTGTACCACTTCCGGTACGAAGTTATAAGGGTTTCAAAGTGGGGGGGCTAGAGAAACGGAAGCCTCAAAACTTGGAATTTCGAAACAAAAGGTATGCCAATCGTTTGTGCTACGTTTGTGCCGGAATGTACCGCAAAAATTTTCGTTTGTACCACTTCCGGTACGAAGTTATAATAGTTTTAAAGTGGGGGGCAAACTGCAGAAACATCAAATTCAATACAAATAGAGATAGAAACATTGAGTTAACGGGAATCGTTAGTGCACTTATAAGCACTAAGCACTAACGTTAGTGCTATCATATTTTGGGATTTATTCAAGATTTTTGGTGGGGGGGCCAACTTCAGAAATATGAAATTGTATACAAATAAAGGTAGAAACATAGTGTTAACAGCAATCATCAGTGCATCATTAGTGCACTTAAACGCACTAAGCACTAACGTTAGCGCTACTATATTTTGAGATTTATTCAAAAAAATTGATGGGGTGGTCAACTTCAGAAATATCAAATTCTATACAAATAGGGATAGAAACATGGGGTTAATGGCAAACGTTAGTGCATCGTTAGTGCACTTAAATGCACTAAGCATTAAGGTTAGTATTACCATATTTTGGGATTTATTCAAGATTTCTGGTGGGACCAACTTAAGAAATATCAAATTTCATACAAACATTTAGTGCTTTCTAGAAGCACTAACGATACACTAATGAATGGCATTAATTTTTTGTTAGTGCTTGAAGTTGACGCAAGTTCACCGTGCCCTCCAAAGATATTGTACCTGTAGCACCTACACTAATGAAGTACTAACGTTAGGGGTTGGTGCACTAAGAACCACTAACAATTGCACTAGAAGATATCATTAGTGCTTTTGAATATGGCGGAAATTTGATGCAATTAAAAATTCCCAATAAATGTCTTATAGGAGTTTAGTGACATGTAATTGTCCATAACTACACTAATACTGAAGGACAAACGAAACTGTTAGTGTTTTCTAGAAGCACTAACGATGCACTAACGATTGCACTAGAATAGATCATTAGTACTCTTGAATTTGACGCAATGAAAAATTTCCCAGAAATTTATTATGTGTTTCGTTACATGTAATTGGCCATAAGTAAACTAATATTGAAGTTCTAACTAAATTGTTAGTGTTTTCCAGAAGCACTACCAATGCACTAACGAATGGCACTAAGTTTTAGTTAGTGCTTAAAGTGGGGGCGCTAAGTTCACTCTGGCCTCAAAAGGTATTTTAATTGTAGCACATTTACTAATGAAGCACTAACCTTAGGTGTAGATGCGCTAAGAAGCACTAACAATGCACTAACGATCGCTCTAGAAGAGATTATTAGTGATTTTGAATTTGGCGGAAATTTGATTCAATGAAAAATTTGCCTAAATTTCTTGTGAGTCTCGTGATATGTAATTGGCCATAACTACACTAATAGTGAAGCACTAACGAAATTGTTAGTGCTTCTATAAAGCACTAACGAATTGGACTATTTTTTCCGTTAGTGCTTAAAGTGTCGGTGCGAAATTCAAGCTGACTTCTCCATAGTTTTTTTTACTTGTAACACCTACACTAATGAAGCATTAACGTTAGGTGTTTGTGCTCTAAGAAGCAATTACGATGCACTAACAATTGCACTAACAGAGGTAATTAGTGCTTTTGAATGAGATGGGAATTTGATACAATGAATAATTCCCCATGTGTTTCTTATGGGAGTTTTGAGACTTATAATTGGCCATTTCTACACTAATGGTGAAACACTATCGAAACTACTTGTATCTTCTAGAAGTACTAACAATGCACTAACGTATAAAACTAATTTTTTCGTTAGTGCTTGTAGTGGGGGCTAAGTTCACGATAAATTCGAGTTTTCTTTCCTTGTAATATTAGTGCTTCCTAGTGCACCAACACCTAAGTTTCGTGCTTCATTAGTGTAGGTGCTACAAGTAAGAAACCTTTGCGGGCCAGCGTGAACTTGGTTCCCACTTCAAGCAGTAACGAAGAATAAGTCCATTCGTTAATGTATCGTTAGCGCTTCTGCAAAACACTCATAGTTCCGTTAATGCTTAACTATTGATGTAGATATGGCCAATTATATGCCACAAAAATCCCATAAGAGATTCATGTGGAATTTTTCATTGCGTCAAATTTCCGCCAAAATCAAAAGCACTAATGACCTCTTCTACTGAAATCGTTAGTGTTTCTTAGTGCATTAACACCTAACGTTAGTTCTTCATTAATGTAGGTCCTACAAGTAAAAGAACCTTTGGAAGCTTTCATGAACTTGGCGCCCCACTTCAACCAATAACGAAAAAATTAGAGGTTTTTGTTAGTGCTTCACTATTAGTGTAGTTATGGCCAGTTACATCTCAGGAAACTCACATAAGAAATTTAAGGGGAGTTTTTCACTGTGTCAAATTTCTGCCAAATTAAAAAGCACTAATGATCATTTCCAGTACAATCCTTAGTGCATCGTTAGTTCTTCTTCGTGCACCAACCCCTAACGTTAGTGCTTAATTAGCGTAGGTGCTACAAGTAAAATATCTTTGGTGGTCAGCGTGAATTTGCGCCCTCTTCAAGCACTAACAAAGTAATTAGTGCATTCGTTACTGATTCCTGAAAATACTGACACTGTATGGAATTTGACATTTCTGAAGTTGCCCCCCACCAAAAATTTTGAATAAATTTCAAAATGTGGTAACACTAACGTTAGTGCTTAGTGCATTTAAGTGCACTAATCACGCTCTAACGATTGCCGTTAACTCCATGCTTCTACCTCTATTTGTATAAAATTTGATATTTTTGAAGTTGGCCCCCCACCAAAGATCTTGAATAAATCCCAAAATATGGCAGCACTAATGTTAGTGCTTATTGCGTTTAAGTGCACTAATAATGCACTAACGATTACCGTCAACCCCATGTTTCTACCTCTATTTGTATAGAATTTGATATTTCTGAAGTTGGCCCCCCCACCGAAAATCTTGAATAATCCCAAAATATGGTAGCACTTACGGTAGTGCTTAGTGTGTTTAAGTGCACTAACGATGCACTAACGATGCGCTAAGTTTAGTGAAAATCTGTCTGCATAAAGATGGGGGGGGGCTAACTTCATATGAAGTAGGTCCCAAACCAAAATCTTCAATATCTCGTAAACGCTGATAGCACTAACGTTAGTTCTAAATGCACTAACGTGCACTAACGATGCATTAACGATAAGCAACGTTTGGTGTGATTTGGGAGAGGTGGGGGGCCAACTTCAGGCACGTAATTTTTTTTTTGCGGTACATTCCGGTAAAAACGTACCACAAACGATTGACATAGTCTTATCTCGAAATTCCAAGATGGGGGGTTCTGGAAACGGCAGCCCCCTAGTTAAAACTGTCATACTTTTGTACTGGAAGTGATACATACAAAAATGTTTGCGATATATCCCGACACAAATGTTGTTAAACGATTTGCATAGGTCTCGTTTCGAAATTCCGAGGGGGCATCAAAACGGCAGCCCCGTAGCTTGAAACTCTCGTATCTTTATACCGGAAGTGGTACAGAAAAGAGTTTAGCGAAACGTTCCTGTTCAAAAGTAGTGCAAAGAGTGGGCATAAGTTTCATTTCGAAATTACTGGGTGCGGGGCTGCCGTTACCACAGCCCCTCTTGAAAACTAATATAACTTCGTACCGGAAGTGGAACAAACGAAACTTTTTGCGGTACATTCCGGCACAAACGTAGCACACACGATTGGCATAGGTTTTGTTTCGAAATTCCAAGGTTGGAGGCTGCCGTTTCTCCAGCCCCCCCCCCCACATTAAAACCCTTATATAACTACGTACCGGAAGTGGTACAAACGAAAATGTTTGTGGTACATTCTGGCACAAACGTAGCACACACGATTGGCATAGGTTTTGTTTCGAAATTCCAAGGTTGGAGGCTGCCGTTTCTCCAGCCCCCCCACTTTGAAACCCTTATAACTTCGTACCGGAAGTGGTACAACCGAAAATTTTTGCGGTACATTCCGGCACAAACGTAGCACAAACGATTGGCATAGTTTTTGTTTCGAAATTCCAAGTTTGGAGGCTGCCGTTTCCCCAGCTCCCCCATTTTAAAACCTTATAACTTCATACGGGAAGTGGCACAAACGAAAATTTTTGCGGTACATTCCGGCACAAACGTAGCACAAACAATTAGCATAGTTTTTGTTTCGAAATTCCAAGGTTGCAGGCTTCTGTTTCTGCAGCCCCTCCACTTCAAAACCCTTATAACTTCGTACCGGAAGTGGTACAAACAAAAATTTTTCCGGTACATTCCAACACAAACGTAGCACAAACGATTGCCATAGGTTTTGTTTCGAAATTCCAAGTTTGGAGGCTGCCGCTTCTCCAGCCCCCCACTTTAAAACCCTTATAACTTCGTACCGGAAGTGGCACAAATGAAAATTTTTGCGGTACATTCCGGCACAAACGTAGCACAAACGATTGCCATAGGTTTTTTTTTCGAAATTCCAAGTTTTGAAGCTTCCGTTTCTCCAGCCCCCCCACTTTGAAACCCTTATAACTTCGTACCGGAAGTGGTACAAACGAAATATTTTGCGGTACATTCCGGCACAAACGTAGCACAAACGATTGCCATAGGTTTTGTTTCGAAATTCCAAGTTTGAAGGCTGCCGTTTCCCCAGCCCCCCACTTTAAGACCCTTATAACTTCGTACCGGAAGTGGTACAACCGAAAATTTTTGCGGTACATTCCGGCACAAACGTAGCACAAACAATTAGCATAGTTTTTGTTTCGAAATTCAAAGGTTGCAGGCTTCTGTTTCTGCAGCCCCTCCACTTCAAAACCCTTATAACTTCGTACCGGAAGTGGTACAAACAAAAATTTTTGCGGTACATTCCGGCACAAACGTAGCACAAACGATTGCCATAGGTTTTCTTTCGAAATTCCAAGTTTGGAGGCTGCCGCTTCTCCAGCCCCCCCACTTTAAAACCCTTATAACTTCGTACCAGAAGTGGTACAAATGAAAATTTTTGCGATACATTCCGGCACAAACGTAGCACAAACGATTGCCATAGGTTTTGTTTCGAAATTCCAAGTTTGAAGGCTGCCGTTTCCCCAGCCCCCCACTTTAAGACCCTTATAACTTCGTACCGGAAGTGGTACAAACGAAAATTTTTGCGGTACATTCCGGCACAAACGTAGCACAAACGATTGGCATAGGTTTCGTTTCGAAATTCCAAGGTGGGGGGCTGCCGTTTCTCCAGCCCCCACTTTAAAACTATTATAACTTCGTACCGGAAGTGGTACAAACGAAAATTTTTGCGGCACATTCCGGCACAAACGTAGCACACACTATTGGCATAGGTTTTGTTTCAAAATTCCAAGGTTGGAGGCTGCCGTTTCTCCAGCCCCCCCACTTTGAAACCCATATAACTTCGTAACGGAAGTGGTACAAACGAAAATTTTTGTCCGGCACAAACGTAGCACAAACGATTGGCAGTTTTTGTTTCGAAATTCCAAGTTTGGAGGCTGCCGTTTTTCAAGCCCCCCCACTTTAAAACCTTATAACATCATACCGGAAGTGGTACAAACGAAAATTTTTGCGGTACATTCAGGCACAAACCTAGCACAAACGACTGACATAAATTTTGCTTTGAAATTCCAAGGTGGGGGGGCTGCCGTTTCCCCAGCCCGCCACTTCAAAACCCTTACAATTTCGTACCGGAAGTGGTACAACCGAAAATTTTTGCGGTACATTCCGGCACAAACGTAGCACAAACGATTAGCATAGTTTTTGTTTCGAAATTCTAAGGTTGCAGGCTTCCGTTTCTCCAGCCCCCCCACTTTAAAACCATTATAACTTCGTACCGGAAGTGGTACAAACGAAAATGTTTACCGTACATTCCGGCACAAACGTAGCACAAACGATTGCCATAGGTTTTGTTTCGGAATTCCAAGTTTGAAGGCTGCCGTTTCCCCAGCCCCCCACTTTAAGACCCTTATAACTTCGTACCGGAAGTGGTACAAACGAAAATTTTTGCGGTACATTCCGGCACAAACGTAGCACAAACGATTGGCATAGGTTTCGTTTCGAAATTCCAAGGTGGGGGGCTGCCGTTTCTCCAGCCCCCACTTTAAAACTATTATAACTTCGTACCGGAAGTGGTACAAACGAAAATTTTTGCGGCACATTCCGGCACAAACGTAGCACACACTATTGGCATAGGTTTTGTTTCAAAATTCCAAGGTTGGAGGCTGCCGTTTCTCCAGCCCCCCCACTTTGAAACCCATATAACTTCGTAACGGAAGTGGTACAAACGAAAATTTTTGTCCGGCACAAACGTAGCACAAACGATTGGCAGTTTTTGTTTCGAAATTCCAAGTTTGGAGGCTGCCGTTTTTCCAGCCCCCCCACTTTAAAACCTTATAACTTCATACCGGAAGTGGTACAAACGAAAATTTTTGCGGTACATTCAGGCACAAACCTAGCACAAACGACTGACATAAATTTTGCTTTGAAATTCCAAGGTGGGGGGGCTGCCGTTTCCCCAGCCCGCCACTTCAAAACCCTTACAATTTCGTACCGGAAGTGGTACAACCGAAAATTTTTGCGGTACATTCCGGCACAAACGTAGCACAAACGATTAGCATAGTTTTTGTTTCGAAATTCTAAGGTTGCAGGCTTCCGTTTCTCCAGCCCCCCCACTTTAAAACCATTATAACTTCGTACCGGAAGTGGTACAAACGAAAATGTTTACCGTACATTCCGGCACAAACGTAGCACAAACGATTGCCATAGGTTTTGTTTCGGAATTCCAAGTTTGGAGGCTGCTGTTTCTCCAGCACCCCACTTTAAAACCCTTTTAACTTCGTACCGGAAGTGGTACAAACGAAAATTTTTGCGGTACATTCCGGCACAAACGTAGCACAAACGATTGGCATACTTTTTGTTTCGAAATTCCAAGGTGGGAGGCTTCCGTTTCTGCAGCCCCCCCACTTTGAAACCCTTATAACTTCGTACCGGAAGTGGTACAAACGAAAATTTTTGCGGTACATTCCGGCACAAACGTAGCACAAACGATTGCTATAGGTTTTGTTTCGAAATTCCAAGTTCGGAGGCTGCCGTTTCTCCAGCCCCCCCAATTTAAAACCCTTATAACGTCGTACCGGAAGTGGTACAAACGAAAATTTTTGCGGTACATTCCGGCACAAACGTAGCACAAACGATTGGCATAGGTTTTGTTTTGAAATTCCTAGGTGGGGGGCTGCCGTTTCCCCAGCCCCCCACTTTAAAACCCTTATAACTTTGTACCGGAAGTGGTACAAACGAAAATTTTTGCGGTACATTCCGGCACAAACGTAGCACAAACGATTGCTATAGGTTTTGTTTCGAAATTCCAAGTTCGGAGGCTGCCGTTTCTCTAGCCCCCCAATTTAAAACCCTTATAACGTCGTACCGGAAGTGGTACAAACGAAAATTTTTGCGGTACATTCCGGCACAAACGTAGCACAAACGATTGGCATAGGTTTTGTTTTGAAATTCCTAGGTGGGGGGGGCTGCCGTTTCCCCAGCCCCCCCACTTTAAAACCCTTATAACTTTGTACCGGAAGTGGTACAAACGAAAATTTTTGCGGTACATTCCGGCACAAACGTAGCACAAACGATTGCTATAGGTTTTGTTTCGAAATTCCAAGTTCGGAGGCTGCCGTTTCTCCAGCCCCCCCAATTTAAAACCCTTATAACGTCGTACCGGAAGTGGTACAAACGAAAATTTTTGCGGTACATTCCGGCACAAACGTAGCACAAACGATTGGCATAGGTTTTGTTTTGAAATTCCTAGGTGGGGGGCTGCCGTTTCCCCAGCCCCCCCACTTTAAAACCCTTATAACTTTGTACCGGAAGTGGTACAAACGAAAATTTTTGCGGTACATTCCGGCACAAACGTAGCACAAACGATTGCCATAGGTTTCGTTTCGAAACTCCAAGGTGGGGGGGCTGGCGAAATGCACCTGCTTGGCAGAACAACTTCTACTTGCCATCTAAGCTAACTTATAAGTGCAGTTCATTATAATTCGCGAGACTACGAGAATTATAATAGTCATCTTTGTTAAAAACAATATATAGCTATTGTTTTCGGTTAGTTCATTGCTTTTAGTGATTCTTTTAGATTTTGTTTCTTTGCATATGCTCTCCCCTTTCATCTAACGTTTATTGTATCATTTGGAACATCAATGCTAGCGCCACTTTATAGGAGAATATCTAATGTTCTAGTCGACAAGAGGTTCAAGTTCACAAAGTCATCGTAATTACTGAGAACACCAAAGGATTAAATCGGAATGAAGCGGCCAGTTCCTTTCCCCTGTGAATCACCAAGTTGTCAGGTGGCGCAGACTTTTGGGTTTTCTGGTATTGAATGTGTCTTTATGCGATTCTCCGCATCTGAAACATAGTTTTGGTTGAACACAAGTGGGTGGGGTGACCTTACTGGTAGCAATTCCAGTACGGCTGAAATCTGGCCCCGTGAGTGAAGCTTAGACTTTTGTACTTGTTTCGATGCTTACAGAGATGACAGCGTGAATCTGTTTTGGGTTAATGGAGAAGATTTTGATGAGTGAAAGTGGGCCTTGCTGTGAGTGTATCCTTGTGGCTTTCGAGAAGTCAAATCGTTTCGGTTCGTGTCTTCTTCGATATCTTAAAAGTTGATGTCGAGGTCCTTTCCTTTGACAACACTAACACACATACATACATACATACATGCATACATACATACATGCCAGGTTGTTGTGGTTCCAAATGCTGGGCGGCTGTGTTCTTTGTGTGTTTCAGATGATGTATGTGCAAATTTTCTTCTCTGTTAGTATGACTTGTTCTTATGCACTGTTTTTCCTTATTTCTTGTTATTCTGTTAGGTAGTTTTCAACACTGCTAAGAACTACCTTAGGACAGAATTTTGTTCTGTGTGTGTTTCTAGGAAGAGACTGACATGATTACTTGTCCCAAACACAATGTTTAGGCAACATGTGTCTTCTTTGATACTGGATGTGGGGATTTGGCTTCTTTTGTCCTAGCTTGCTTGATCATCTTGTACGCCGTTCCCTACACCCTTGAGATCCTGATAGAAGAATTCTTCCTTCGTTTTGTTATTGATGTGTAATGTGGTGGGTAGTACTAATTCAGCCTAGGAGTCTGCTGCATCTTCTGATTCAGTGGTATTGTCTTCTTGTACGGAGTGAGTTTGAGTTTTAGAGGTAAAGGTTTCTTGCTTTTTATTTTCTTCTGCCCATGGTATTCTTTTATGTATGTATATTTGTGTGATTGTCTGTGTGGGAGATGGTCCTGACAAGGGCCGTTCTTGATGCGTTTGTTTGAGGGAGAGCTGGAAATCTTAGTGAGAGAAAACAAACGTCCTGAATTACCAACTATCATTAAAGACTATCCAACAAGGATTCCACAGCGAATTTAGACTATCCAAGGGATCATCACTGCAAAGGCAATCTTTTTCTTTCACCAGAATTGACCAGCGTGGGAGTGTTGTGGTAAGCACAAGTTTTTCTGTTACTAGCGGGTAGCTGAAGTTATTAGAGGCACGGTTGTACGTAGAACTGCTTGCACTCGATACGCTGTGTCGTCTTCTGCGTATGATCGTGGGACTTAATGCTCTGCAACGACAAGAACAGCCTTCATTCTTGTTGGTGAAAGCAAACTTGCTTAACCATATACTGTTTCGCTTCTGTCTTCTTGCTTCTTGTTAGCAGGAGCTTGCAGCTCCAACTTTTGTTGAAAGAAACTGGTTTTCTGGTTGGTGAATGACGTGATCCGAGCTGTACGTTTTACTCTTCTCGCTGTCTTGAAGAAAATCCCGCAGGCTGAGTACGCCGGTCTACTACTTATTTCTATTCTTCGATACTCTGCGGATGCGCTATTGTTCCTCTGCTCTTTCACATTTGGTCGTAACTTCAGGAAAGATCGTGTTTTGTTATGGGTGTTTTTCACTTTGTAATACAGTTTGCCCATTTTAAACGTCTCAATCTTAATAGTCACATCATATTTGGGAACTTCTATTTAATGTGTTGTTGAATCTTACTTAACTTTCCTGTATTCACTTATTTGTTCGTGTTTCCTTCTCTCTTCGGTATTTTCCTCGAAACTTTATTTCTAAATCACTTCTGCCTTTGTTCTCTCTACGAGCGACTGCAAAACGTTTGCATTCATGCAACTGGCGAAATTATATTATTTATAGGGTGGCCTAAAAGTAGGTATACACCCCTGGATTGATCAAGTGTAACATTCTAGTTTATGGGTTTATTTGCTTCGGCTCTTCCGAGTTTAAGATTTAAGTAAAACACATTAAGAACAAGTAATAGAGACTAAATTTAGCTGATGGATAATAAGAAATGATATGAAATGCAATACGGTACTGTATACCTACTTTTGCGCCACCCTGTATATTATGTCTTATGTACTAGCAAATATCGCTATATAATAGTGCTCTGACATTTTTGCTGCCTCCCTCTGAGCTCTCCATAGAGATATATTGAATTCCTAAAATGAAGCGACACATGCTTAGGGTTGCCAACAATGGTGTTGCACATTCAAAGTTTATACAAAACGGTCAGGTTGTGATGGTCAGACGGCCTGGAACGGACACATCGGAAACAGCCTGACTTGACCGGTATTCGTGAGCTGCCTTTGTTAGTGTCTTCCAAAGATGGGGAAAGGATAATGAACCAATTCCAAACCATAAGATATGGGACGACCACACCTCAATGTCAGACGTCAAAGTTGCTACAAGATAGGTCTTAAATTATGGTATAGTTAACAGCGGACTTTTACAGACTTTAACAAGCATATAGTTTAACGTACACTGTTAGATATGTTCCTTCATAGCCGACGTCCTACACGTGTACCAATGTTAATCGCAAGACATCATCAGTTACGACTGAAATAAGCACGTGCTTATCATCATTGCACCTCCGAGCAGAGACACAACGTTGCATGGTTCGATGAATCACGATACTGCCTTCATTACGTGGATGACTGGGTCAGAATCCTTTATCTTTCAGGGGAACAGCTGCTCAATAAATGTATAGTAGAACGACGACAGGCCAATAGTGGTTACATGAGATTTAGGGGAACTTTCACGTGCTTATCCATGGTTCTGTAGCGGATGTATGCGGCTCCTAGCCATTAACAGCTCGTTCCTGATCATGTACACCTATTAATGTAGGTCATAGTGCCAGCTTGGATTGACATTTTTCAGCAGGACAACACTCTGTCACAAGGCCAACATTGTGCCGTATTGGTTCGAGGAGCACAGTAGTTAATTTTACTTGTTGTAATAGTGCCCAAATTGATCATATCTTAACCCAGTTGAACATCTTTGGGATGTTGTTGAACGTCAGATACGAGCTCATCAGTCCCCTTCTTGAGATTTACAGAAATTGACTTTTATGTTCAGATGAGGTGCACCATGTTTCCAGCTACCTATCAAGTCCTCATTGATCAATCTCAAACCGCATCGCTGCTGTCCTGCGAGTCAATGTTGGACATAGCAACATAAAATTTACTGTTTCATTCACAGATCCTATAGAATAAACTTTCTCAATGCTTTTGGAAATTCGCACGTTAGTCGGTGCATAAACTACTTCATTACTACTATTAAACGCTTCTTTGTACACTGGTATGGTGACACACCCATCTTTATTACCTCATTACACAACCATAAGGAAACAACTTCTTTAAAGGAACCTAGCACCTGTATCCCAGCGGAATCTCCTTAACTTTTTCAAATGATCACATCACATCATATCTTGGAAAATTCACCAAGTGAAGTGAAAACTTGCACGGGCTCGAACAAAGCAAGCTTTTGTTGAAAAAGATCCTAAGTTTTTTCCACGGCTTTTCTGCCTGGAAAGTTTTGGCCTTTTTAAAAATTCGATTTTAATGAAGAAATAACAATACATTTTATTTTTATTAGAACAGGAAGTAAATTAATTTATTTTGCAGAGGAAAATAAGAGTATAAGAATTCGGTTACTCAATAGGAAAGGAAAAAGGCAAATCAGTGGAAGCAGTGAGTTTTCTAGTTGGATCAAATTGCTTGTAGAGCTTTAAAACATACTTTTTAATCACAAGTGTTTTCGCAAATATGTTAGCAATAAGTAAGTTTTGAAAATGTAGTAGTTAGATTTCGTGGAACAGCATTAACGTTTACAAATTATGCAAAACTAAAGCTTCAAATAGTAACTTTTCAGAAGCTAAAGACACACTTTATATAGGAGATTATGCAGAACAAATATATCTATCTATATTCATAGTACTTGTCAAAATCCGAGAGGGGAAATAGCTATGAAAAAGGCAATACTGAAGTTTCTTATTTCAATCATGTTGACAAGATATAGCAATAAAGAAAGTATTAGTTCTCTGAATAATGAAGTTTTACCACCGTTAATCTAAGATCATAATCAAAACTTCTGTTAATATCTTTAATTTAGTAAACCGAACTCATATTATTTTAGGCTCTATTGGAATATCTAAAGCTCACAATAGTGTTCGCAACGGAGAACGAAATGCAAGCTAAATTTTAAAGCGAAACGAAACTGGTATTGTATCTGATTCTTGGTTTCTGATACGCATACCGTATGAATTTAGGTAACCTGTAAATCAGATATGGCGAGATGTATAACTTACACTGGACTAGATGCTTAGTCAACCAAACTGACACCATGGATTGCTTAACTTACACTTTCTTGGACCCGAAAAAATGCCAGTTTGAGAACCAATCATGGCAGCCAGCCTCTGACGGAACATGGAATTTACGAGTAGTGGATATAGTAAAGGCATTTTTATAATTGTACAATTCACTATAGGAAATAGACTTGAACAAGAAACTCATAAAAAGCCAAAAGATCCAAAATCTCTGGTTTCCCTTCAAAAGTTGCTTTTTTATGGGGGGAAAAACCTTCCATCCTTAAAAAAGCCAGTTGCTTTTTGCATCTCTAGTAAAAACAAAGTAACAAATTAGTAGAGTGAAAATACGGTTTGACCTGGGCAAAATTGCAACCTTTAGTTTTACACCTGTATTTTGTTTAGGTACCTCACCTGATGAAAATATCCAGAATCCGACAAAATCAGACCACGGGAACACCCTCAAAAACGGTTTTCAAAATGGCGGACCATGGTTTTTCGAAAAAATCCTAGACCGTTACGTTGGCGGCTCTAGTAGCCCTCTTAATTGACACAGAGACATAAATGATACCTCGTTGAAACGCTCATAGACCACAAATTCCAACGAAGTGACTTTTGTACCCATCATGCTCAACCCGTAGAAGAAGAAGAAAGTCGATTTTTTGTTTTTTTTAATTGATATTTCTTGAACCCTGGCAATATTGTACGTCCTCCTACGCCGGCAGAAAAATTCCTACGCGTAAACCAGACATTGGTAACAATAATATTAAAAAATGAAGGACGTAGGTTCAATAGTAAGGGAGATAAAGATTCGGAACCGCGGAACCAAGGAGGGTCACTGTATATTTTTTACTGAGGTCTAACTTATGTTTCTTAGATCTAGCATCCTCCCTAATTGTCACAGAGACATGAAGCATACCGCGTTGGAAAGCTTATGGAACCACCTTGGAAACGACGTATCGTTTGTGCCCCCTGTGCCCAACCTGTAGAAAAAGAAGAAACCTTTAAAAAATTGGGAAAATCTACACTTTTACCTTTCTTGGACTCTGGCAACCCTGATAATCGTTCTACGCATGAAAAAATCTTGTTTCTTTCTTTAAATCAAAGGTCGCTTTAATATAAGTACTATACATAAAACAAAAATATTCTTAAGCAAAAGAATGGGAATAACGAAAGACTTTGGGAGGCAAATTACACATCTACATCGTCATTGCCTACGCTAACACTGTCCTCACCATATTCGTTTAAACAGTTAAAACATTCAATTTCTTGACATACACCACCAGCAATAGCAAGTAGAAGGTCATACCATAATACAGTGTACAAGACAATGCGTTTTATAGAAACATAACACCTATATATAAAGCAAAAATATTCTAAAGCAAAAGAATGGGAAGACGAAAGACTTTGGGAGGCAAATTACACATCTACATCGTCATCGCCTACGCTAACACTGTCCTCACCATATTCATTTAAACAGTTAAAACATTAAGTTTCTTGGCACACATCACAAGCAATAGTATATGGAAGGGCATGCTTTCTTCAAGTACAATACGTTCTTGCACACCCGGTAACGCAGTTGCAATGAACCATGGTGAGCAAATTCCATACCCATCAAACACGATGGTTCATGTGTATTTACGAACCGTATACTCAGCAAATGATGCAGCGATATTGTCGTACGAACTGCCTTTACACCATGGTAGTCTAAGTAACTGAGATCCTCCGTCTAAGACATACAGAATATTGTCTGGCTCCGTTTCCTCAAACTGTGCGGTCTGCTGCTTGCTGAACTCTAGTATCGCATGGGCCAGTGGGGTTTTGTCTGCCTTACGCATCATGCTGGGTGACTCAAATAAAGCTGGTGGGTAGGCACAATTCATGCGCTAAGGTCTCCTCTAAAGATGTGCTGCCTGTATTAGCGACAACTAACAGTCTTTGAAACAAAAGATTCGAATCGACGGAGATATCGCTGCTGATTTTAACACTACTCGGGGATGCTAGAGTTTTGA